>NC_061097.1:7806763-7826763 GCF_015104395.2 Macrobrachium nipponense | reverse complement strand
TTCAGAGGGTGAAAGTATTGATAATAATTGTTTTAAAGGAAGTAAATGGCGTTCGGATAATAAGAATTCTTTGAAAAAATTTTCTGGAATGGTTTCTCATTTAAGTAATGAAGAAAAATTATCTTTAAAGAAATTGGTATTTAATTATAAGGAATTATTTTCGGATGTACCAGGAAGGACTTCTGTCCTTGAGCATGACGTGGACGTAGGTAGTGCCACTCCTGTGAAACGATCTCCTTACAGGTCGAATCCCTTAAAAAATGAGGTTGTAGCGAGGGAAGTTGATTATATGCTAAAACATGACCTAATTGAACCTAGTCAAAGTCCTTGGTTATCACCTTTTGTATTGTAAAGAAACCCGACAGTGATTTCAGGTTATGCTTTGATTACCGTAAATTGAATGAATTGTCTAAGTCTGATTGTTATCCATTACCTCGAATTGAGGATTGTATTGATCGTATGGGTAAGGCCAAATACATTAGTAAATTCGATTTGCTGAAAGGTTATTGGCAGGTTCCTCTTTCGAGCGGGCAAGGGCCTTGTCTGCTTTCGTAACACCACAGGGACTGTTTCAATAGTAAAGTGATGCCGTTTGGTATGAAGAACGCGGCTGCCACCTTTCAGAGGTTAATGAATACTTTAGTCTATGGTTTAGAAGGGTGTGTTGTTTATATTGATGATATTGTTATTTATAGTGATGATTGGGAAACACATTTTAAACGTATTAGGGCACTGTTTGGGGTTTTGAAGAAAGCAGGTTTAGTAAATAATTTAAAGAAAAGTGAATTCGCATAGGCGAGGATTGTATATTTGGGTCATGAAGTTGGTAATGGTAAAGTTGCTCCTAAGCAAGCAAATATCGAATGTATTGAAAAAAATGTTAATTCCTAAGTGCAGGAGGGATGTCAGAAAATTCTTTGGTTTAGTAGGGTACTACCGAAGGTTTGTTAGGAATTTTTCTGACATCGCCGATCCTTTGACTAATCTCTTAGGAAAGAAGGTAGCTTTTGTCTGGACTGATGAAACACAAAAAGCATTTGATAATTTGAAAAGAGTACTACTTAATTTCCCTGCCTTAAGGGTTCCTGATTTTGACCTTCCTTTTTCTCTTGCCACCGATGCGAGTGACGTTGGTGTAGGAGCGGTGTTGTTGCAGAATGACGAACAGGGAGTTTCTCATCCTGTCGCATTCTTTTCAAAAAAGTTGTCCTCCGCCCAACGTAGGTATTCCACTGTGGAGAAAGAGACTCTTGCTTTAGTATTTGCTATTAACCATTTTCAGGTTTATCTCTCCTCCACAGATACACCTATTAAGGTCTTGACGGATCATAATCCCCTGACCTTCATCAGCAGATACAAGAATAAAAATCAACGATTGATGTGATGGAGTCTCTTGCTGCAAGAGTGGAATTTAGAATTTTCCCACATCCCAGGAAAAGATAATATTGTTGCCGATTTTCTCTCTCGCTGCGTTGAATAGTGGTTGTTGGCAGAGGGCTATGCAGTTATTAAAGGTAGTATCTGTAATGTTCTAATTACGGTGTGTTTGCTGTTGAAGTGGGCACGTAGTGAGTAGAAACAAATGTATATATAAGATTTATTAATCATGGTTTCTTTACAGAGGACGAGAAGGTTTTAGGTGTAGTATACGGGTTATTTAAGGTTAAAAGGTGAGGGTGATCACTGGTAACTGTTAATGGTTGATTAATTAAGTGGTCTAAGGTTTTGAGGTGTCAGGTACGATAAGGTTTATACTAAGCTAAAAAAAGAGATAGGCACTATTCTGGTTATTCTGTATTTTCAGGCAAATAATTACGCTTCATCGATTTTGTGTGTTTGTTTGTGCAGGGGAGTCTTGTGGTGGTCTTCTCTGTGTCGTTCGGTGTGTGTGTATGTATTGGACACTATAGTGATAAGGTTGAGGTTGATATAACACTGAAATAGACAGTGGTTTTTGAGCCGAACTTTTATTGATAGTGAGTGAAGTGTATCCCATCCCTGAAATTGGACAGTGTATTGAGTGTGGAAAAGGTTATTGCTATTGGTCAGCGTATATAAACAGAATCCGGTTGTTAGAGCAATGACTCGCTCTTAAGTTTAATAATGGTGTGTTGGTTACGTGACTGCGCTCCTTCGTTATCCAAGGGATGGAGGTTTACTCTTGGAGGAGTTTGCCTCAGTGTGTTTCTGAGCCTCCAACCTTGAAGGGCACGACTATTGCTGTTGAAACTATATTGATTCCTCGCCCTATTGCAGAGCTACGTCTTGAAACTGTATAGCATATTGGATATCCTTTCGCTGCAGCAAGGATATTTTATTCTTCAATTTGTGCACTGCCCTTGGTTCAGTAAAAGCCAAGGTGACCTCTCTGTCCCAAGGTAATAAGAGTTATACCGATATTTATTTAGATCACGGCTTTGATCCTCTGCTAACGTCATTATTGGAGATTGTGAAAGCCTATTCCAACACCATAGTTTGGGATCAATTTTCCCTGCCACTTAGATTAAACCTACAGACGTGGAGTGTGTTATTGTCTTCCAAGAGGAGACCTATGAAGTTGGTAGGGATATTAGTTTGTATTGGTTAGGGTATTCTTACTTTTCGTTTGCTTCCTTCTTTCTGGACCCTCTCCCCTTTTAGTATGTATGTGTTGATGACCTGTCTTTAATCGTGTAATTGTTTTCTTTGGCAGGAAGTTTAAGAGTGAGTGTTTCTCAATAATTACTGTATTGTTGAGGATCTGGTGTTATTTCTGCCTGAAATTTGTGTATTAAAATTAAGTATTTTTTTGTGGTATTTTATTTGTCCCCTTGAATTGACTTTGCACTCATATTGAATTTGGATACTATTACACCTTTTGTGGACTTAGTATGGTATTTTGGTGAATACTATTTGATAAAAGTATGTCGGCTTCTTTTATCATTATGAATGGGACATTTTGCAATGTTAGAGGATTTTCTCCTAATAATATCTGTACAGAGCAATATCTATTATAAAAATGAATTATTCAACATCTGACGCCTTTTAAAATTAAACCTTAAAGTTTTCATTGGAATTTGAAGTTTGTATAATCAGTGGCTCGAACAATGTCATAGCAGTGTTACTAAATGCATGTCTAAAATCATCATAAAAGAACCGTATGTTAAAAGAGAGAGAGAGAGAGGAGAGAGGAGAGAGAGAGAGAGAGAGAGAGAGAGAGAGAGAGAGAGAGAGAGAGATTCCAATAATTCACTAGTGAAACTTGTATAATTCCTTTCTAGAGGCGCTTTAAACTAAACACTCATAAGCTTTGTGTTTATTTCCGCAATAAACATTACTGCACTTTAAATAAAATTGTTCACTCTTTATTAAACTAATGGCTCTTAGAGCTAATTGTCTTCAATCGGTGCGCTACTTAGATACTCTAAGGTTAATTAACCCAGATTGATGTGGAAAGCTCAGTTTTAGAGCAATTTTCCTTTTTATCTATTACATGCAGGGGTTATTCTTATAGATATCACAAAATGTGTCAGAGTAAAGTAAAAATAACTGACTAAATTTTCCAAAAGCTGTCTACATTCCTCTAGTTTCCTCCATTTATTAAGAATTCCATCCCCTTCCCCTTCCCCTTCCCCTTGCCTCCCTCGAGCGTTTACCTCTTAAACTAAGGAAATATTTGCCTTCAATTAATAAGTATTTCATGAGAAAAATGGTTAAGTCTGTTCAATCTGTTAGGGTTGCTAAATTCTATTCAGGCTTTCCACTTCAGGCTTAGCTCTTTTCTTTCGATGCAGTCGAACTGCTCATACAAAAAATCGTCATCTTTCGCACTACCGTGCAACATTTTTATTGGAAAATGCACGTTTTCATATCCTACGTTCAATTTTCATTTATTGATGCAATTTCTAACAGCTGAGAGTGTCGCGCTGAGGGATCGTAACTGCCAAGTGACGAATCTCTATTTCAGTAGGTATAATCCCCCATCGGTATCATAAGTTCCCCATGCTTTTGTATATAATACATAGCCATTTGATAGAATGGCAAGTACTATTCAGGCAAAGTATATCACGATAAATGCCTTTACAGAAAAAAAAGAAGGAAGTGACATTTTTTCTCTGGTTGACCTGACAGGTTGATGCGTCATCCGGGACCAACAAACGATTATTGCACTGCCTCCTCCCTCACCTGCCTCCCCTCTGCCACCCCTTGGGCGCGCCTTAAAGTTTTCATTGGAATTTGAAGTTTGTATAATCAGTGGCTCGAACAATGTCATAGCAGTGTTACTAAATGCATGTCTAAAATCATCATAAAAGAACCGTATGTTAAAAGAGAGAGAGAGAGAGAGAGAGAGAGAGAGATTCCAATAATTCACTAGTGAAACTTGTATAATTCCTTTCTAGAGGCGCTTTAAACTAAACACTCATAAGCGTTGTGTTTATTTCCGCAATAAACATTACTGCACTTTAAATAAAATTGTTCACTCTTTATTAAACTAATGGCTCTTAGAGCTAATTGTCCTCAATCGGTGCGCTACTTAGATACTCTAAGGTTGATTAACCCAGATTGATGTGGAAAGCTCAGTTTTAGAGCAATTTTCCTTTTTATCTATTACATGCAGGGGTTATTCTTATAGATATCACAAAATGTGTCAGAGTAAAGTAAAAATAACTGACTAAATTTTCCAAAAGCTGTCTACATTCCTCTTAGTTTTCCTCCATTTTATTAAGAATTCCATCCCCTTCCCCTTCCCCTTGCCTCCCTCTGAGCGTTTACCTCTTAAACTAAGGAAATATTTGCCTTCAATTAATAAGTATTTTCAAGGAGAAAAATGGTTTAAGGTCTGTTTTCAATCTGTTAGGGTTGCTAAATTCTATTCAGGCTTTCCACTTCAGGCTTAGCTCTTTTTCTTTCGATGCAGTCGAACTGCTCATACAAAAAATCGTCATCTTTTCGCACTACCGTGCAACATTTTTTATTGGAAAATGCACGTTTTCATATCCTACGTTCAATTTTCATTTATTGATGCAATTTCTAACGGCTGAGAGTGTCGCGCTGAGGGATCGTAACTGCCAAGTGACGAATCTCTATTTCAGTAGGTATAATCCCCATCGGTATCATAAGTTCCCCATGCATTTGTATATAATACATAGCCATTTGATAGAATGGCAAGTACTATTCAGGCAAAGTATAATCACGATAATGCCTTTACAGAAAAAAAAGAAGGAAGTGACATTTTTTCTCTGGTTGACCTGACAGGTTGATGCGTCATCCGGGACCAACAAACGATTATTGCACTGCCTCCTCCCTCACCTGCCTCCCCTCTGCCACCCCTTGGGCGCGCCTTAAAGTTTTCATTGGAATTTGAAGTTTGTATATCAGTGGCTCGAACAATGTCATAGCAGTGTTACTAAATGCATGTCTATTGAAAATCATCATAAAAGAACCGTATGTTAAAAAGAGAGAGAGAGAGAGAGAGAGAGAGAGATTCCAATAATTCACTAGTGAAACTTGTATAATTCCTTTCTAGAGGCGCTTTAAACTAAACACTCATAAGCTTTGTGTTTATTTCCGCAATAAACATTACTGCACTTTAAATAAAATTGTTCACTCTTTATTAAACTAATGGCTCTTAGAGCTAATTGTCTTCAATCGGTGCGCTACTTAGATACTCTAAGGTTAATTAACCAAGATTGATGTGGAAAGATCAGTTTTTAGAGCAATTTTCCTTTTTATCTATTACATGCAGGGGTTATTCTTATAGATATCACAAAAATGTGTCAGAGTAAAGTAAAAAAAACTGACTAAATTTTCCAAAAGCTGTCTACATTCCTCTAGTTTCCTCCATTTATTAAGAATTCCATCCCCTTCCCCTTCCCCTTCCCCTTGCCTCCCTCGAGCGTTTACCTCTTAAACTAAGGAAATATTTGCCTTCAATTAATAAGTATTTCATGAGAAAAATGGTTAAGTCTGTTCAATCTGTTAGGGTTGCTAAATTCTATTCAGGCTTTCCACTTCAGGCTTAGCTCTTTTCTTTCGATGCAGTCGAACTGCTCATACAAAAAATCGTCATCTTTTCGCACTACCGTGCAACATTTTTTATTGGAAAATGCACGTTTTCATATCCTACGTTCAATTTTCATTTATTAATGCAATTTCTAACGGCTGAGAGTGTCGCGCTGAGGGATCGTAACTGCGCCAAGTGACGAATCTCTATTTCAGTAGGTATAATCCCCCATCGGTATCATAAGTTCCCCATGCATTTGTATATAATACATAGCCATTTGATAGAATGGCAAGTACTATTCAGGCAAAGTATATCACGATAATGCCTTTACAGAAAAAAAAGAAGGAAGTGACATTTTTTCTCTGGTTGACCTGACAGGTTGATGCGTCATCCGAAACCAACAACGATTATTGCACTGCCTCCTCCCTCACCTGCCTCCCCTCTGCCACCCCTTGGGCGCGCCTTAAAGTTTTCATTGGAATTTGAAGTTTGTATAATCAGTGGCTCGAACAATGTCATAGCAGTGTTACTAAATGCATGTCTAAAATCATCATAAAAGAACCGTATGTTAAAAGAGAGAGAGAGAGAGAGAGAGAGAGAGAGAGAGAGAGAGAGAGAGAAGAGAGAGAGAGATTCCAATAATTCACTAGTGAAACTTGTATAATTCCTTTCTAGAGGCGCTTTAAACTAAACACTCATAAGCTTTGTGTTTATTTCCGCAATAAACATTACTGCACTTTAAATAAAATTGTTCACTCTTTATTAAACTAATGGCTCTTAGAGCTAATTGTCTTCAATCGGTGCGCTACTTAGATACTCTAAGGTTAATTAACCCAGATTGATGTGGAAAGCTCAGTTTAGAGCAATTTTCCTTTTATCTATTACATGCAGGGGTTATTCTTATAGATATCACAAAATGTGTCAGAGTAAAGTAAAATAACTGACTAAATAAATTTTCCAAAAGCTGTCTACATTCCTCTAGTTTCATCCATTTATTAAGAATTCCATCCCCTTCCCCTTCCCCTTCCCCTTCCCCTTGCCTCCCTCGAGCGGTTTACCTCTTAAACTAAGGAAAATATTTTGCCTTCAATTAATAAGTATTTCATGAGAAAAATGGTTAAGTCTGTTCAATCTGTTAGGGTTGCTAAATTCTATTCAGGCTTTCCACTTCAGGCTTAGCTCTTTTCTTTCGATGCAGTCGAACTGCTCATACAAAAAATCGTCATCTTTTCGCACTACCGTGCAACATTTTTTATTGGAAAATGCACGTTTTCATATCCTACGTTCAATTTTCATTTATTGATGCAATTTCTAACGGCTGAGAGTGTCGCGCTGAGGGATCGTAACTGCCAAGTGACGAATCTCTATTTCAGTAGGTATAATCCCCCATCGGTATCATAAGTTCCCCATGCATTTGTATATAATACATAGCCATTTGATAGAATGGCAAGTACTATTCAGGCAAAGTATAATCACGATAATGCCTTTACAGAAAAAAAAGAAGGAAGTGACATTTTTTCTCTGGTTGACCTGACAGGTTGATGCGTCATCCGGGACCAACAAACGATTATTGCACTGCCTCCTCCCTCACCTGCCTCCCCTCTGCCACCCCTTGGGCGCGCCTTAAAGTTTTCATTGGAATTTGAAGTTTGTATAATCAGTGGCTCGAACAATGTCATAGCAGTGTTACTAAAGCCTGTCTAAAATCATCATAAAAGAACTATGTAAAAGAGAGGAGAGAGAGATAAAAGGACCGAGGAGAGAGAAAAGAGAGAGAGACGAGAGAAGAGAGAGAGAGAGAGAAGAATTCCAATAACTTCACTAGTGAAACTTGTATAATTTCTTTCTAGAGGCGCTTTTAAACTAAACACTCATAAGCTTTGTGTTTATTTCCGCAATAAACATTACTGCACTTTAAATAAAATTGTTCACTCTTTATTAAACTAATGGCTCTTAGAGCTAATTGTCTTCAATCGGTGCGCTACTTAGATACTCTAAGGTTAATTAACCCAGATTGATGTGGAAAGCTCAGTTTTAGAGCAATTTTCCTTTTTATCTATTACATGCAGGGGTTATTCTTATAGATATCACAAAATGTGTCAGAGTAAAGTAAAAATAACTGACTAAATTTTCCAAAAGCTGTCTACATTCCTCTAGTTTCCTCCATTTATTAAGATTTCCATCCCCTTCCCCTTCCCCTTCCCCTTGCCCTCCCTCGAGCGTTTACCTCTTAAACGTAAGGAAAATATTTGCCTTCAATTAATAAGTATTTCATGAGAAAAATGGTTAAGTCTGTTCAATCTGTTAGGGTTGCTAAATTCTATTCAGGCTTTCCACTTCAGGCTTAGCTCTTTTCTTTTCGATGCAGTCGAACTGCTCATACAAAAAATCGTCATCTTTTTCGCACTACCGTGCAACATTTTTTATTGGAAAATGCACGTTTTCATATCCTACGTTCAATTTTCATTTATTGATGCAATTTCTAACGGCTTAGAGTGTCGCGCTGAGGGATCGTAACTGCCAAGTGACGAATCTCTATTTCAGTAGGTATAATCCCCCATCGGTATCATAAGTTCCCCATGCATTTGTATATAATACATAGCCATTTGATAGAATGGCAAGTACTATTTCAGGCAAAGTATCAATCACGATTAATGCCTTCCTTTACAGAAAAAAAAGAAGGAAGTGACATTTTTCTCTGGTTGACCTGACAGGTTGATGCGTCATCCGGGACCAACAAACGATTATTGCACTGCCTCCTCCCTCACCTGCCTCCCCTCTGCCCCTCTACCACCCCTTGGGCGCGCCTTAAAGTTTTCATTGGAATTTGAAGTTTGTATAATCAGTGGCTCGAACAATGTCATAGCAGTGTTACTAAATGCATGTCTTAAAATCATCATAAAAGAACCGTATGTTAAAAGAGAGAGAGGAGAGAGAGAGAGAGAGAGAGAGAGAGAGAGAGAGAGAGAGAGAGAGAGAGATTCCAATAATTCACTAGTGAAACTTGTATAATTCCCATTTCTAGGCGCTTTAAACTAAACACTCATAAGCTTTGTGTTTATTTCCGCAATAAACATTACTGCACTTTAAATAAAATTGTTCACTCTTTATTAAACTAATGGCTCTTAGAGCTAATTGTCTTCAATCGGTGCGCTACTTAGATACTCTAAGGTTAATTAACCCAGATTGATGTGGAAAGCTCAGTTTTAGAGCAATTTTCCTTTTTATCTATTACATGCAGGGGTTATTCTTATAGATATCACAAAATGTGTCAGAGTAAAGTAAAAATAACTGACTAAATTTTCCAAAAGCTGTCTACATTCCTCTAGTTTCCTCCATTTATTAAGAATTCCATCCCCTTCCCCTTCCCCTTCCCCTTCCCTTGCCTCCCTCGAGCGTTTACCTCTTAAACTAAGACAAATATTTGCCTTCATTAATAAGTATTTCATGAGAAAAATGGTTAAGTCTGTTCAATCGTTAGGGTTGCTAAATTCTATTCAGGCTTTCCACTTCAGGCTTAGCTACTTTTCTTTCGATGCAGTCGAACTGCTCATACAAAAAATCGTCATCTTTTCGCACTACCGTGCAACATTTTTTATTGGAAAATGCACGTTTTCATATCCTACGTTCAATTTTCATTATTGATGCAATTTCTAACGGCTGAGAGTGTCGCGCTGAGGGATCGTAACTGCCAAGTGACGAATCTCTATTTCAGTAGGTATAATCCCCCATCGGTATCATAAGTTCACCATGCATTTGTATATAATACATAGCCATTTGATAGAATGGCAAGTACTATTCAGGCAAAGTATAATCACGATAATGCCTTTACGAGAAGAGGAATGACATTTTTTCTCTGGTTGACCTGACAGGTTGATGCGTCATCCGGGACCAACAAACGATTATTGCACTGCCTCCTCCCTCACCTGCCTCCCCTCTGCCACCCCTTGGGCGCGCCTTAAAGTTTTCATTGGAATTTGAAGTTTGTATAATCAGTGGCTCGAACAATGTCATAGCAGTGTTACTAAATGCATGTCTAAAATCATCATAAAAGAACCGTATGTTAAAAAGAGAGAGAGAGAGAGAGAGGAGTCGAGAGAGAGAGAGAGAGAGAGACCGAGAGAGAGAGATTCCAATAATTCACTAGTGAAACTGTATAATTCCTTTCTAGAGGCGGGCTTTAAACTACAAACACTCATAAGCTTTTGTTTGTTTTATTTCCGCAATAAACATTACTGCACTTTAAATAAAATTGTTCACTCTTTTAAATTAAACATAATGGCTCTTAGAGCTAATTGTCTTCAATCGGTGCGCTACTTAGATACTCTAAGGTTAATTAACCCAGATTGATGTGGAAAGCTCAGTTTTAGAGCAATTTTCCTTTTTATCTATTACATGCAGGGGTTATTCTTATAGATATCACAAAATGTGTCAGAGTAAAGTAAAAATAACTGACTAAATTTTCCAAAAGCTGTCTACATTCCTCTAGTTTCTCCATTTATTAAGAATTCCATCCCCTTCCCCTTCCCCTTCCCTTGCCTCCCTCGAGCGTTTACCTCTTAAACTAAGGAAAATATTGCCTTCAATTATAAGTATTTCATGAGAAAATGGTTAAGTCTGTTCAATCTGTTAGGGTTGCTAAATTCTATTCAGGCTTTCCACTTCAGGCTTAGCTCTTTTCTTTCGATGCAGTCGAACTGCTCATACAAAAAATCGTCATCTTTTCGCACTACCGTGCAACATTTTTTATTGGAAAATGCACGTTTTCATATCCTACTACGTTCAATTTTCATTTATTGATGCAATTTCTAACGGCTGAGAGTGTCGCGCTGAGGGATCGTAACTGCCAAGTGACGAATCTCTATTTCAGTAGGTATAATCCCCCATCGGTATCATAAGTTCCCCATGCATTTGTATATAATACATAGCCATTTGATAGAATGGCAAGTACTATTCAGGCAAAGTATAATCACGATAATGCCTTTACAGAAAAAAAAGAAGGAAGTTGACACTTTTTATCTGAGGTTTGACCTGACAGGTTGATGCGATCATCCGGGACCAACAAAAAACGATTATTGCACTGCCTCCTCCCTCACCTGCCTCCCCCCCCTCTGCCACCCCTTGGGCGCGCCTTAAAGTTTCATTGGAATTTGAAGTTTGTATAATCAGTGGCTCGAACAATGTCATAGCAGTGTTACTAAATGCATGTCTAAAATAAAATCATAAAAGAACCCGTATGTTAAAAGAGAGAGAGAGAGAGAGAGAGAGAGAGAGAGAGAGAGAGAGAGAGAGAGAGAGAGAGATCAATAATTCACTAGTGAAACTTGTATAATTCCTTTCTAGAGGCGCTTTAAACTAAACACTCATAAGCTTTGTGTTTATTTCCGCAATAAACATTACTGCACTTTAAATAAAATTGTTCACTCTTTATTAAACTAATGGCTTCTTAGAGCTAATTGTCTTCAATCGGTGCGCTACTTAGATACTCTAAGGTTAATTACCCAGATTGATGTGGAAAGCTCAGTTTTAGAGCAATTTTCCTTTTTATATATTACATGCAGGGGTTATTCTTATAGATATCACAAAAGTGTCAGAGTAAAGTAAAAATAACTGACTAAATTTCCAAAAGCTGTCTACATTCCTCTAGTTTCCTCCATTTATTAAGAATTCCATCCCCTTCCCCTTCCCCTTCCCCTTGCCTCCCTCGAGCGTTTACCTCTTAAACTAAGGAAATATTTGCCTTCAATTAATAAGTATTTCATGAGAAAAATGGTTAAGTCTGTTCAATCTGTTAGGGTTGCTAAATTCTATTCAGGCTTTCCTTACTTCAGGCTTAGGGCTTCTCTTTTCTTTCGATGCAGTCGAACTGCTCATACAAAAAATCGTCATCTTTTCGCACTACCGTTGCAAATTTTTATTGGGAAAATGCAGTTTTCATACCCTACGTTCAATTTTCATTATTGATGCAATTTCTAACGGCTGAGAGTGTCGCGCTGAGGATCGTAACTGCCAAGTGACGAATCTCTATTTCAGTAGGTATAATCCCCCATCGGTATCATAAGTTCCCCATGCATTTGTATATAATACATAGCCATTTGATAGAATGGCAAGTACTATTCAGGCAAAGTATAATCACGATAATGCCTTTACAGAAAAAAAAAGAAGGAAGTGACATTGTTTTTTTCTCTGGTTGACCTGACAGGTTATGCGTCATGGGCGTTCATCCGGGACCAACAAACGATTATTGCACTGCCTCCTCACCTGCCTCCCCTCTGGCCACCCCTTGGGCGCGCCTTAAAGTTTTCATTGAATTTGAAGTTTGTATAATCAGTGGCTCGAACAATGTCATAGCAGTGTTACTAAATGCATGTCTAAAATCATCATAAAAGAACCGTATGTTTTAAAAGAGAGAGAGAGAGAGAGAGAGAGAGAGAGAGAGAGAGAGAGATTCCAATAATTCACTAGTGAAACTTGTATAATTCCTTTCTAGAGGCGCTTTAAACTAAACACTCATAAGCTTTGTTTTGTTTATTTCCCCGCAATAAACATTACTGCACTTTAAATAAAATTGTTCACTCTTTATTATTAAACTAATGGCTCTTAGAGCTAATTGTCTTCAATCGGTGCGCTACTTAGATACTCTAAGGTTAATTAACCCCAGATTGATGTGGAAAGCTCAGTTTTAGAGCAATTTACCTTATCTATTACATGCAGGTGTTATTCTTATAGATATCACAAAATGTGTCAGAGTAAAGTAAAAATAACTGACTAAATTTTCCAAAAGCTGTCTACATTCCTCTAGTTTCCTCCATTTATTAAGAATTCCATCCCCTTCCCCTTCCCCTTCCCCTTGCCTCCCTCGAGCGTTTACCTCTTAAACTAAGGAAATATTTGCCTTCAATTAATAAGTATTTTCATGAGAAAAATGGTTAAGTCTGTTCAATCTGTTAGGGTTGCTAAAATTCTATTCAGGCAGCTTTCCACTTCAGGCTTAGCTCTTTTCTTTCGATGCAGTCGAACTGCTCATACAAAAAATCGTCATCTTTTCGCACTACCGTGCAACATTTTTTATTGGAAAATGCACGTTTTCATATCCTACGTTCAATTTTCATTTATTGATGCAATTTCTAACGGCTGAGAGTGTCGCGCTGAGGGATCGTAACTGCCAAGTGACGAATCTCTATTTCAGTAGGTATAATCCCCCATCGGTATCATAAGTTCCCCATGCATTTGTATATAATACATAGCCATTTGATAGAATGGCAAGTACTATTCAGGCAAAGTATAATCACGATAATGCCTTTACAGAAAAAAAAGAAGGAAGTGACATTTTTTCTCTGGTTGACCTGACAGGTTGATGCGTCATCCGGGACCAACAAACGATTATTGCACTGCCTCCTCCCTCACCTGCCTCCCCTCTGCCACCCCTTGGGCGCGCCTTTCATGATCAGGACGGGATTAGACGTTCAAACACAGGACGCGACGAGATCAAATTGAATCTTAGGTCATAATGTTTAAATTGCTCCATGGCGCCCTCAGACTTCAGAGAGCTTGGCGTGAGCTGTGGTTAGAGAGCGCTTCGCTTCTCCTCCCACTGGGGCACGTATCATTCATGAGTGCTGGATAGAGGAAATTAGACAGAAAAGACTAATTGCGGCAAAATTTTAAGCAAGTTATCTCTTTGATTAGTGCTATGAAGGTATAATTGGTAATAAGAATGAAATGGAAAAGGGAAGATTAAAAGGAGGAATTAAAAAATAATAATGATTAAAGTACGCGGAAATAAAGGAAATGAGAGTGATGGCTTATATGAAAAAAAATATGCGATGATGCAGCATAAGAATATTGCTTTTCAGTAACAAAAAAAAAAAAAAAAAAAAAAAAAAAAAGAAGTGGCAGGAGGCACCGGAAAGCAATAGTGTTCAAAGGAATTGAGGCAATTTATGCGGAACAACCGTGCTGACTGAAGGTCAGTGAACTTAACAAATAAAGTTTACGAAATGTAAAAGGGTACAGCATGAATAAAAAGGGGGAAGAAAGAACAAATGTATCTGTGGAAAACATTAAAAAATAGGCGAGAGAAAGTAGGAAGCATTTATAATGAGAATAGAAAAAAAAGGAAGAAAACCGCAAAAGAGGAGACTGCAAGAATTATCTAGACTTAACGTTGTACAGCAAACCGTCGAAGGAGACTGCCGGGATTTTTACTGTCCAAAAAGTTGATAAGGTAGATAAGTGAGGGTATTAGCAAGAAATATACAGTCTCATTTCTTTGCCTTTATTCTGTTGACTTTTCAACTTCATTCTCCTCCTCCTTCTCCTCCTCCTACTTCCCCTCACATTCTCCCCCTCAAGACTTCTGTACTCCGACAACACCAGCCTCTGTTGAACGAATACCAACTGTTCAACCAACGCATCAACAGCACCTCAGACCTACCATTTGAAAATTTTATTTCTTGTATTCCGCCGGCAATGATAAGACCATTAAAAAGAATGCTTCAGAATATAAACTTGACTTCACGAATGTTCAGAAGCAACTCTTATTTATTTATTTATTTTCTTTTTTTCTTGTGTGTGGAGGTTGGGTGGTGGGGGATAGGGAATGTCCAAATAGGACTGAAAAAATATGTTTTGCGATGAGTTGAAGATACAGGAATTTTAGGATAGGATATTTAGGTTTTTTTTATTAGAATGAAAATGTGAAAAATTAATAATGTGCATATTAAACAATACAGAAATATTATATTTCTGTTCAGTTATTTTGGGCTTCCATTCATAACGGAGAACATATGAACGTGTTTAATTTGTGTCATTTTTATTTTATCCTTGTTGGTAGTATGAATAGTACTAATTATGTGTATCAATTACGAACACCACTTCACGTTACGTTAGGAATATAATGCGTCAGTGGAAAATCTTATGCTCGTCCCTTGAAAGCTGAAGGTCGGATCACGCTTTTTCTTTCTTTTTTACAAAAATGAAATTTCTTAAATATCCGATGTATGTTGACTAAAGTCTGGTTACAGGCTCTCTTTTACTTGTAGTAAATGAGGTCGCAGTGGTTATGGTTAGTTTTCAAACGTTACTGATGAATAAAGGAGATGAGTGCAGTATTAATGAATCCTTCACAACCGCATATGTACTTAGTATGGATAAAATAAAAAAAAATGAAGTCAAACCATTTGCAACGGTCTTCCGTTTATTTCCATGTTTCAGATCTGCTGTATTTTTGCAACAACTTTCTCCTTTGATCACATTACATATTATCTGTTATGCCTCTTTCGCCTTCGAACATCATTTCATACCATCTCCCATTTCCTTCCGTTCCCTTTCATCTCATTATCCAATACTGTTGTTCCTTTATTCTTCCCTCCTATGTGTTTATAGTTGTAAGGACCTCTGCAGGCACAGTGAAGTCTTGTTTTTTCTGCTGTTGATGAGGCTCTCCCCTTACCTAGGTGTCATGAACCTTATTGCTTTTTTAATCTTATTTTTTCCTTGCGTGTGCTTCGTACTCTTTGAACTTCGTTACATTTATAGGAAGTATGCGGGCCCTTCCTCTCCAACCGAAATAGTTGCTATAGTCATTGCATTACCTCCCACGTTCAAAATCTGAAAAAGGACTAAGATTGCTTCCAGCATTACCGCCATGGAATTCATGCTTAAGAAAACTCTGACTGGTATGACTCTAGGTGACTAATAGTCATTCACCTGTCGCCCCACTAGATGAATTGGAGCAACATCCTCGGTCCTTGGATCGTTTGTTGCTCATATGCTTTTGAATGCATGGATTTAAAATCAATAAAATAACGTGTGTATTCAGTGTTTCCTGACGCACCTGTCCATAGAGTAGTTTTGTTTGATTTGGGACTGAGGGGATAATTTTTACATTTGTATTTGCTTTTCATCTTGTTCCTCTGCTATTTTTACGTTGCATCCTTTAATATTACATATTGTTCATTTTGTTTAGGATCTGGTGTTTTATTCTATGGAAGCTGTCTTTACAATTTAATTATCTATTAGAATGTTGGCTTTTACGAAATATCAGTTGAAATGATGATGAGGAAGATGATTGCTGAACCTTTAAATTGAGGAAAAATAATAAATGATTGAGGAACATCAGAGAGAAGCAATTCTGTAATTTAATTGATGCAAAGATGGAGAACTAATGTACAGGCTGAAGCAATTTTTCAAAATTCATTTATATATATATATATATATTATATGATATATATATATATATATATATATATAATATATATATAATATATATATATATATATATTATATATATATATATATATATATATATATATATAATATATATATATATATATATAAGGTTTTTTGCCACGAAGGAAAAAATGAAAAAGCGATAGCCAAGTACTTTCGGTCCTGTTCGGACCCTTTACTGAGGCAAACTGATTTTACAAAGAACAACATAGTCAAAAGAAGGCTTAATATACAAACTGACACTACCAGATTAGCCATAAGGGCGATTTCACTCTACAGAAAGGAGGAGTCGCCAGAGGCTAGCCACACCTTGAAGGATACCCGCAGTAAACAAGTGATTCTTCCAGAAAACAGTACATTTTGAAAAAAAACACGGGAGCATATACAATTTGATATCATGAATTTTTACACAATTTTCCCAAAAAAATTATTATTAATGAAAAGACGAAAACTAAAGAAATATATATATATTATATATATATATATATATATATATATATATATATATATATATATATATATATATATATATATATATATATATATATATCTATCTAGCAGAGAAAGAGAGAGGGAATATCGAACCAGAGAGAGAGAGAGAGAGAGAGAGAGAGAGAGAGAGAGAGAGATAAATAAATAATAACTATATACATATGGGACTAATTTATTAGTTGTTCATTTATTTTGAGGTCCTTCATAAACATCTTACAAATATATGGGTCCAAATGGTACATTCCCGGACTAAGATTTAGGTTGTTTTTATTAGTGATTTGTATAATTGCCGATTCCAGTAAATTTCTTGAAAACATAATCATTAGATCTAGCAATTACGAGGTAGCATCCCAATTAATACAATGAGATTTGTTTTTCACTCAGATGGATAAACAGTGCATTTGAAGACTGTGCTGTTCTAACTGAATAGATATGCTGCTTAATCCGAACACATAAATTCTTACTAGACTGACCAACGTAAAACGATGGGCAATCCTTACAAGGAATTTTGTAAATGATGTTGTTATTTGTTACGGGACTATTCTTAATAAGCATATCTTTAATGGTATTGTTATAAGAGAACACTACATTAACATTGAACGATTTAAATATTGATTTTATGGTTTCAAATCCACGAAAATCGATTATTCGTTTAAGGTTGGCAGAAAATTTATTGTTTGAAATAAATGGGATTGTGGCATTTATATTTTTCTTTAAGACATTATAAGAGGGCGCCAGATTGGAGAAATGTTGTGACAGCAGTCTGTTAATGACTTTACACACTATATTTACAGGATAGGAGTTCTGTAAGAAACATTTGACTAAAAATAGAATCTCATTATGAAAAAGAGCCCAACTTGAAGAATAACGAAGAGCCTTATAAACCAAAGTGTATAGGGGACTCAATTTAAAGTTCTTAAAGCACGGAACTATAGAAACTTTTAGGAAGCCTAGCGTATGTTTTTTTCTTATACACAGATGTAGTAAATTCACCATTGTCTCTGCTTGCATTAATATCTGGAGACGGTGACGAGTTGTTGTTTTCGTTTTCCATGGTAAATTTGATATTTTCATGGTGTCTATTGATATGGTCCAGAAACATCTCTATATGCCAGGGTTCCTTGAATAACGCAAATGTGTCATCAACATATCATATATCATCTATAATAGACAGGTTTACTCAGACTCGGACAATTATTTTTAAAAAATTCTTCTAAAAAAGGACATAAAGATATTAGCAAAGACAGGTCCCAATGGGGAGCCCATGGCAACTCCATCGACCTGCGAAAAGAGTTGACCATTAAAAACAAACAGTGTGTCTTGCACAGCAAGCTCAAGAAACGTCTTAAGAAGTTTTTTATTAAAACCATAAAAAATTATATGCTCTTCATAAAATAATCATGTCTAAAATAATGTTGATGGTTTCATTCAAGGGCACATTTGTAAAAAGAGACTCTACGCCGAAGCTTGTCATGTGTAGCTCAGCATCTTGTAAAAGTATTTGTTTCAGGAACTCATAACCGGATGTAAGCGAGGGTTGTTATAGGCTGCCATAATAAGTCTGATAGGAACTCCTTCTTTATGTATTTTAGGGAGACCATATAGGATACTAAAAGAACATGTCACAAATAGTTTCTGATAAGTAATTTCATCTAAAATTCCCCATTTTTTTTTCTTTTTTTTTTAAATCTGTTAATTTTGTCTTCCCTTTTGTAAATGTCCAAAAAGTTTGGTTCTCCATGTGAATGAAATTTGGTGTTGTCTGCAAGAACGTTATTCACCTTATCAATATACTCTTGTTTGTTAAGTAGTACAACACCTTTACCTTTATCTGGTTTACAAATAACCAAATTATCTCGTTTGCCTCTTTTCTAGAGAACAGCGTCCAAGATACTTTTGTATAAGTCTTTAGTAAAAGAAAGGATAACTTATGTTCTAAACCACTTAAATCATTTACCAAACTGAATCTCTGAAAAAGCATTCCGAGAGGAAAATAGAAATCTGCATACTTCGGTCTGTAAGATGGTAGACAAAAATCCCAGCCAAATGAGTAACAACACCTAGGGCTTTTAGTTCCTTTTGATGTCGTAATTGTACAAAGGAGACGTAATCATTTACAAAGTCATAAAACAGTTTCTGATACAAATACCGGTCAACAATTGATAAATCCTGAAATAGTTGTTCCCGTAGCTTACAGACAACCGTACGAGTACTTTCAATAAGATTTTGTTTCGTCTCAATCTCCTTCCTAAGTAGCTCGTACACGGCATTTTGTAAAATTCAGTGCGATATAGTGAGGTCTTGCAGAACCTGAATTTAACGAACTTCGAATGTATATATATTGTTCTGGATTTTAAGCCATGAATGAGGGTGTGGCCTACCCAGGCGAGATTTTAAAAGAACGGGACCGCAGCAGCTTTGCCTCAGAGACTCTCAAAACTTTCTCAAGCTCTGCAGACTCCCACAGGATTTCCAGGTATGGTGAGATGTAAATTTAATACAGTCAGTAACTCGTTTTTGTCTCTTGTCCGTATTTCATTCACATTCTTCCAAGGCGATTTTCCCCCCTTCATTGCTCAGCTTCTCACTTCCCAATTTGGCTTAATGCTGTGAGTGATTCCCTTGTGATGCTAGTAAACATTCCCTTAGTTAATTCAAGCAACATAAGTAAAGACAGCCTACCAGGCAGCTGAAAGGGGGGAGAGAGAAACACAAGAGAAAAGAGAAGCGGCTGAAAGAGCATTCCAAGCACCCGAAAAGGAGAAAGAAAGAGCACATCAACTGGCTATGGCAGTCTAGAATTCCACTCTGGCACCCCCGAGAGACAAGCCCCCTGTGCCACCTCCTTCACACTCTCACCTCCACAGCATGGTCGCCCTCATTAGGACTTGGGATGATAGCAAACCTAACACCTGGCTCGATCATGTTAAGCAGGTGTTCAAGAACTTCAATCCAGCCCCTCAGGAAATGGCCCTCCTCCTTGGCAAGCATCTCGCTGGCAAAGGGCAGACTGCATTCAAGGCCTTCCCCCTGAATGAGCGGCGAGAATGCCCAAGGAGGCTAATCAAACATGGACAGAGTGGGTAGCCAAGAAGACGCCGGCACTCCATAGGTGGACGAAGGCCTCCAATGCAACATCTGTTGAGGAGGTCCTAGAACTCTTTCAATTAGAGGATTTGCCCTGCTCTCCCTCTCACTTCCGCTGCCACCTCTCAGTCTACCCAGTACCCCAACAATCCTCCAGTGAAACCTGTGTGTGGGCATTGTAATAAGCAAGGGCACACCACAGAGC
>NC_061097.1:7766455-7806263 GCF_015104395.2 Macrobrachium nipponense | reverse complement strand
CACCACAGAGCAGCACCTCTCCAAGGTGGCTCCTCCTCAGCAAGCTCCCGCTACTCCTCATAATAAAACTCCCCATCCTCATAATAATAAGAATAACAGCCATTGGAACAGAAGTAACAAGCCCAAGCCTGATTTTAGCAAGAGTTTCTGGGACTCATGCAATGTGCATGGGCAAACTGCTGCCTGAGCGGGATGCACCAAGAAAACTCCTGTTTCTGCCATTGCTATGGCAGTGACGAATCCTTCAGCTCTAGGCCCTCCTGCTCAGGGCCCCATATTTGTTGCACCTCTGAGAGGTCGCTATCCTGCCCGCCAGGTCCGAGCTTTTGACGACACTGGTGCACAGGTATCCATCATTTCAGGGATAAAATTCCTTATGGAGCTCAGGTTGATAGGCACCAATTCATCAAAAGAGAGAGCCTCAACCATGTCAAGATGTTCTTGTCTACTGTCCGGTTGAGAGTCACACAACCTCACCACTCTAAGATATGTGCCTTGGCAGTAGCAGCCTATACACTAGGAGGTTATGACTTCCTGTTAGGACAAGATTTTAAGTCTCATCCTACCTTTGTACCATATCAGGGCCCATGCCATTACATGGCTCCAGACCCATTTCACAGGCCTCCGAGAACTACCCCTGCGCGGCCAGTGCCACTTGAAGGTGCCAGAAAGTGCCAGGTTCCATCCCTCGTG
Source organism: Macrobrachium nipponense (assembly GCF_015104395.2). Classification (NCBI taxonomy): domain Eukaryota; kingdom Metazoa; phylum Arthropoda; class Malacostraca; order Decapoda; family Palaemonidae; genus Macrobrachium; species Macrobrachium nipponense. The sequence goes on along the minus strand of NC_061097.1, from coordinate 7,805,570 downwards.
GACGTTGAGCCACGTTCCAATCCTCTCACTAACCTAGGAATGGCCTCATTGCCAGTGCCAAGGCAAGATTCGAGTCTCCCTCCTGGAGCTCTAAGTCCCGGTATCTTTCCCTCCACTGGCTTGGCCCTGCTACCCATGCCGGCAGTCGAGGAAGAGCCAATTCCAATAGGAATCCTCCAGGACACCCATGTCCATAGCAAACACTTTCACCAATGCTGCGGCCTTACAAACCGCCCCGGAGTCAGTCATTCCAATGGGTAAGCCCATCCCGAATACCATTACCACCTCCACCCCCCCTCTATCAGCAGCTAATCAGTCCCAGAGTAATGACTCTGCCAAATCCTATTTGGCCGCAGAACTCAGGGAACCGAGCCCCGCAGCATTAAGCACGGGGACGAGTGCCAGAGCACCGGTTGTCGCACTGGTAAAATGTCAACAAAGGATGTCTTGCATGAGTATATATACAAAGCATATGTAGGTGTGACAGTTTCTATTGGTGAACCAGTAAGGATGAAAATTAAACTATTCCTTAGTGTCTTCAGAAGAAAACAGGGAAAAGTTTAATTTACATCCTTCCTGGTTCACCAATAGAAACTTACTGCCAGACCTACACATGCTTTATGTATATAATCATGTAAGACATCTTTTGTCCATATTTTACTAGTGATCAAGAGCTGTTTTATGGGACTTTTATCTTCATATATAATATGATTATATATATATATATATATTAATATATATAATATATATATATAATAATATATATAATATATATATAATATATATATATATATGATATATATATATATATATATATATATATATATATATGTATATATATACAATCTAAAATTTTAAATTTAAGAAATTATTGGCAAAATACTTCGAAGTTAAAGGCGAAAAAAAAAACATTAAAACTATAACCACTGAAACCCCCACCATTCGCTAGGAAAGGAGGAGGGAGAATGACTAGAAATGGAATTCAGGTCAGAAAACAAAACTATGCCAGGTATAGCGGAGACGATGAACTACCGCTATTCAACGAAGGAACAAGTCTTTGATAATGACTCAAGTGTTGTTAAATACTCAGAGTCCTTAGTGTAATCTAAAATGGAGAAGTGCTGTTTCTTGACTTCAGTCTTAAATTGATGGCATGATTCTTGATATTTGAATGCTCTGGTCTAATCAGTCTCTGGCCAGTTCTAAAACTATACCCCATTTAGCTGCAATATTGCATCTACAGCAGTCTCCTGGTAGATCAAGTGTAAATACCAGGACATCCTGGACACGTAAATTTATACATAACATTAGACCTAATAAAAGGCTGCAGACGGTCTTTATAGCAGAACAGGAACCAATTTTACTCATGGTATTTGATATCAACTTTAATCTTAAGCATGGAATTACACATTCAATGGTTCGATTAAGTTTTCTGTGAAAATTTCAGGTTGGAAGTATAAGGAATAGAGGCATGCATAAGTTTCTTTGGAACGCCAACAATAGGTTGAACTGTTTTCAGATATTTAGTTAAAAGTTTGTTAATTATTTTCTGAACCAGTTCTTTAGGGTATGAATTTTGCTGAAAGAAATATAGTAAAAATTATATTTCCCTACGAAATAGAATTTTCAGGGCTCTATGAACTAAAGTGGAGATGGCGTTAAGTTTACACCCTCTTTGACAGGGACTGTAAAAATTACTGATTGACCAGTATACGTTTTTTCCTATATGCTGTATTAAGTTGATAATTAATTCTAGTAATGCAAATGTCTAAGAATGGTAGACAATTATCATTTTTCTCTTCTATAGTGAATTTTATATTAGGGTGCTGTAAATTTATATAATGTAGGAATTGTGCTGCCTGCCATTGATGCTTATAATGGACACAGGTATCGTCTACATAACTTCTATAAAATATAGGTTTAAAAGATGATGAACAAGATTCAAAAAATTTCTGTTCCAGATAAGACATAAAAAAGTTATCAAATATGGGGCCCAAAGGGAAACCCATTGCCACACCATCCACTTGAGAGTAAAGTTTTTGGTTAAAAATAAACCAAGTCTTGTACTGCGAGTTCTAAAATTTATTTGAAAAGCAATTTACTAAAACCATGTAAAATATAGTCTTCGTCAGGAAGCACCTTGTTAACAAAAGAACTGCATTATATCTCCATTATATCCAAAATAGTCTCGCCTTTGCCTCATACCTCCGCAAATAAAGGAAAAAATACGGGTCATAGAATTATTACAGGAATGTAAGTTATTTTTTTTTTTACTTGTTCCATTTTTCCGACATTCAGATGAATTTAGTGGATGCGGCAGTTTAATTTGGATGACCGCAGAGCTTGCTTTGCAATGAATAAATTTCAATATATTTGAAGCAAGAGCTTCCCATATAGATTTATTTTTCTATCTTAATTTCGTCTGTTATTTTCCGCGTTATTTCGCATAGCTTGAAGCGTTTATAAATTCCATACAGTCCATGTAACTGAAGAAGAGGAATTGGACTCTAGTTGGGTAATAGTCGAAATCAACATTGAAATAGACATTTTTAGAAAAGGTGTTACCTTGAAAATCAGTGGCAATTGCATCTTATATTCAACACTTTTAACTGAATGAATTCATCAATTTAGATTCAGGTATTTCATTTTAAAATTATGTCATAGCCCTTAGTCCAACCCACTCTGACCCATAAACCTTTCAATAGCAAATTTGCTTGAAGTCTGAGTAAAGATTTACGAAGATGATGGCATAACTAATCTGTTGAAATTTGTTTGCACAATAAAAGACGCTGAGAAAGCGGAAAAATGTCAGAGAAAACGGATTCAAAAAGCTCTTCTTATTCCTGAGTGAAATCTTTTCATTGCAATGCAATTATGATGAGAGGGTTAGATCTGAATATCCGAATGGAGTGCTGCTTTGGTAGCAGGTTGTGTCCTTCAGGAAATAAGAGACTGCAATTCTCCGGGCTTTTAATTCACATCTGTTTCCCTGTGACTACTTTGCAGAAGAATATGCTTAAATATCCTAAGTGTATAACTGACGGTTTCGTATATAAAACATATACGAATTTACAATAGATAAGTGTTACGGGGACAGTACTAACGAACTCACAACCGATTGGCAAAAAATATTCACCCAAGACGAGTAGAAAAAATAAGAGGAAATAAGAGCGTCGTGATTGCCCCAAGAACACAAAGACAGATTGATTAGAAAGTCATATCCTCAGCTTCTGTCAGTTATTCCTTTTTATTATACCAGTTCTTCCAAGTTTGTTGTCAAGGTTTGTGACAAACCCGACCTGGTACTTGTGAGTAGCAGTCCAGATGGAAGTGTCAGAGCTCCCCTGGTGCATGCCTTTATCACACAAGGCTGGATTGGCGATATTAGGATTCTCGAATGAGCCTTAGGTTTTTAAGCAAATGTTGTTAGAGCCCTATGAAGAACATAGCGTCCAGAAATTTGTTGGTAGCTCCTAGAGCGGTGAAGGATATGAGGCCAGAAATCTTATCCCGTAAAGCGAAAGACTTCCAAATAAACAAGAAATATCAGATCTCAAATCACCCCTCACTGGAAAAAAGAGCCACACACACACACACGCACACACACACACACACACACACACACACACACCACACACATATATATATATAATATATATATATATATATATATATATATATATATATATATATATATATGATATATATATATATAATATATATATATATATATATATATATATATATATATAATATATATATATATATATATATATAGATATATAATATATATATATTAAGCGTCTTCACATATGCAATGTAGCTTTCAATATTCACAAGCATTAATCTACAAATGCCATTTAGTATCAAATTCATTCAACATCAGAATGTAAACGCAGAAGGGGAAGTTATGAATGATTGATGAGCGATCCGTCACCAGGGAACTGGAGCCACCGAATAGTTGGGGAACGACGACTTTCCGGTTAAGCTACTACTAGGCTACGGAAAGAGGTAGAAGCTGATACCGACTTCGATAATACTGAAGGATGTGTACATCTGATTCCATTCTAGTCTTGGGATAACATTATATCGGGCAGTCTAGAGAAACACTGAAAAAGAGAAGAGAGCCGCATAAAAGATATGCAGGAAATTCACAGGTGTTAGTGAAAACAATTTTGCCATCACCTGGGCAGGAACAAAAATATTCTTTATTTTGATAATGTTTTGGCAAGAAAACAAATATTTGTTATACCATGTACAAAGTTGATGCATTAATCTAAAAAAACTGTGCAAGGAGCTTAATTTCATGGAAGGCACTTGGTAACTTGAAAGACGTGGAAAAGGGAAGACGGGAGCTCCCCAGGGATTTTTAACCTTTTACTCCTGAGGGTAGGACTCTCCTATAAACGTCAGTTATGTGCAGTTACTTCTTTTCTAACCGTTTATACGTTGCATGTCTTCTTCTTTTCCCACCGTTATGCCTACATTAAAGGGTCGGTTGCCTGATGCGCCTTCTCCACTGCCTTCTCTCTAAGGCATCATCCTCCACTAAACCTCTTCTCTCCATATCTTCCTTCACTTTATCTCGCCATCTAATTCTCTGTCTCCCTCTCAGTCTTCTTCCTCTAACATGTTTATTCGTTCTCATGTACTGTCCTGCAAGTATATGCATTGACTTTCTTCTGCTTGGTATCGGCTCTCTGCAGATGGCTTAGTTAGCAATATAGCTGATACCGGTCAATGGCATAGAACCGTTCTTTATGACTTCCCGGTGATATCTGATAAATAAAATCACGTGTACGAGGGATCCCAAATAGTAGTAACAGGTTAAAAATCCCTGGGGACGTCCGGTCTCCCTTTTCCACGTCTTTCAAGTACCTACCTATGTAAATGGTAGAAAGAAGTAACAACAAATTAAGAAAAATAATTTTACACACACACTCACACAACACACACACACACACACACACACACACACACACACACACACACATATATATATATATATATATATATATATATATATATATATATATATATATATATATATGTGTGTGTGTGTGTGTGTGTGTGTGTCTGTCTGTTTCTGTGTTTCTGTGTGTCTGTCTGTTCTGTGTATAGTAATATACATATATATATATATATATATATATATATATATATATATATATATATATATATATATATATATATATATATAGCGTGTGTGTGTGTGTGTGTGTGTATGATCTTACACGTATAAATACTAATAATACTCAACATCACAGAAGCGAATAACTGTCCGCATGCCGTAAAGTTTAATTGCGGTTTCTCAATTTCCGGAAAGAGTTTTTTTTTTCGTAGCAGCAGGTAAACCATTTGATAAGTGTCCCAAACTCATTTATTTTTCATATGTTATTACTTCTTTCTACCATTTACATGAGTAGTATGAAACCGGGAGTGCTTGCTGGTCGTATTTATACCCATAAACAAGATTACAATATTCAGGAATAATAATAATAATAATAATAATAATAATAATAATAATAATAATAATAATAATAAATGTGTGAGGGCCATGAGACTGTTCTACAGGCGCTGTATGAATACAGAGTTTAAGAGAGACGAGGCAAACCTGAGGAACATATTCGGCGCCCATGTGGAGCCCACTATTGCAGAAAAAAAAGTAGATCTTACGATCTACTACTCATAAGGAGTAGCTCCTTATGAGTAGTGGGAGTGGTTTATCAAATATCGCACACTGGAGAGGATGCTACCATTCGTGCATCGGTATGACTACGACTGGATTCTCCAAGAGGATCACCGTTCACCTACACGAAGGGTAGGTACTATGCCAGTAAGTACTACATGAGGGAACACGTTAGGAGATCCTAAGTAGCGCAAAAATTCTAGATGGCGACAACGAATATCGCCTCCTACGATATAAGGAAACCCTCGTAATCCTTCGGTGGCCAGCATAACAATGCAACAGCCAACTACTTTTGGCAACGAGCGCACCTTTTAACCCGAATTCCAGGGACATGGCACCACCCAATCAACGCCTACCCCGGTCACCTAGACTCTCCCAGATAAATCATTTCTCTCCCAGGTAATAGGAGGAGCCCCACCCCAACCCCGACCCCAACCCACCCCCAGCTTCGACAACCAATGATTAAAGTTTAAATTTGTCAGTGACATGCTCTCTGTAGCATTTTGCCTCTTTTTACACAGCTCATTCTCCGGGCTATTTCTAAAATGATGTTTGTGCTGTGCTATAAAAGACAATTTTACACTTACCATGTATCAGAAATGTTCATGTTTTGTTTTCTAAGATTTCCCAAAACATTGTGGATCATATCTATTTTAATATTTGAGGTGCATTTGAGTTTTTATTATATTTTGTGTTTGAATATAAGAAACAGCATTATGTGCACTCGCAAATACTATGACTTTAAGATAAGGAAAATATAAAAAAAATATCTGACATCTAAATCGGTGAAATTGCAAGATCCATGAATGTTGGAGGAGGCATTAGCTATCAACATTAATCATAAGTTGCTAAATGGAATAATGGTGGATATTTACAAACTTTCCATCACCATTTTTCAGAAAGTATATATGTCTTTTCTCATTCCTAAATCCTATTTTCTGAAATTTCTATGCATCATATCCTAAAGAAATATATCCTATCGTGAAGTTCTGTTTTAGATAAAAAGTGGCTTTGTCCTTGCATTTTTTGTCATGCGATTTCTTCGGCATCTACATATAGCCTGAAGGAATAATAAAGTAAAAGGTACTCTGATCGATTTCTCATTCAAAAGATATCGTTTTCGCATATCATATATAATAAATAAGCAGATAAGGAAGAAATATCTTGCATTATTACACATTGAAACCTATAGGGATGGAACTGCATTTGTGCAGACGAATGTTGCTCATATAATGTTTTAAGCCCAAGCTTATTTGCTAGTAAAATCGCTTATGAGATCTCCTAAAAAACAAATGGTGAAAATAACCTAAAGCTATTTATGGAAGTTATTTGCAAAGGATGGTTTTGTCAAAACTATCCACTTAACTTTTTTCACTTTTTCTTATTATTATTGTCAACATTATTTATTGAGAGATATATTTTTTTCAGGAAGTCAAAGCCTAGAGATTTCCTCGAAACCATTTTTTTTTTCATTTAGAGAGTTTTAGTTTTATACTTTAATTTGTATTTGGGTCTTAGGTGTTCAACAGGTGTTCTTAAAAATTTCGTAAATGGTTATGTATATTGTGAGAATGAACTCTTTTTCTCCGCCTATCCAAAAAAATGCCATTTGAAAGGCTAGAATATAAAATAAATGGCGCTTTTCATTTCCAGCTATGAATATTCTCCTCTCGGGACTAATAAATAAAATAACAATTAAAAAATAAGAATAGCTATATGATTTCCCGTCAAGATGCACCCAACTCTTGAGTTTCAATGTATGGCACATCATTATTCAATTTATCTTTCAGGCTCATGACTTCCAGGTGTTATTTCATAACCATTGGATTTGTTTTCCCTCTTGTTCCTTATTAGCTATTAATTATTAGTTATAATCTATTCGCCGTCCTCCTTCTATCCTTTCCTCCCAAACGTTAATATCAAATTCTTGGTTTTTTCTAAGTTTGGAAAAATAGATTGATGAAGAAAAAATTTTGTCCAGATTATTAACAAAAATCACCCTGAGTGAAATTCATTTCGTTTTACACAAAACGCCAGCCACCACAACATTCCTAAAAATAGTAACAAAAAGAAAGAGTGAAAAAATATTAAGCAATTTTAAAACTGAAAATCAAAACCGAATGTCCTTTATGAAATATTAAAGGCCAGCATCTAAAAGAAAAGGATTATTCTATTTTAACCATCAGATTTTTTCAATGCTTTCAGAAAAAAACTATAACTTTGAGAATGAGGTAAAATATGAGATTATAATATTAAGAGACTATAAAAACATTGAAAGTATCATGTCCAGAAAGAGTATAGCAAATCTCTTACTTAAAATCAAAGGGGAAGACATGCTTTTAGACAGTCTCCTGTCTAACCAAAAATCTCCAGGGAAGAAAAACAGATAAATATTTCCAACAAAAGGGGACATTATGGGGCGGAGGGAAGGTCCTTGTTCTTTGACGAACGCAGAGATTGATATGGGGTAAAACAGAAACCTGGAAATGTATACAAAATTAATATAGAAATTAATATATATAAAGATGCAAATGCAAGAGGAAGTGGAAATGATGTTTTTCTATGAATGTATTTTACTTTGGAAGTCCAGAGTGGCGTCCAGTACATTTCGTTGTCTGTCCTCAATGAATTCTCAAGAATTTTTTTTAAAGGATGCTTTCACTTCTCCGGCGAACTTTGACAGTCTTTGTTCTTCCTTCTCATAATTCTTTTTTTCCGATGTCTTAGAGGACAGCAGAATTAACAAAGACTACTGTTATTTTTTCTTCTAAACCTTTGTACGTTTCATCATTATTTATTTCTACTTGTATATGTAAATCATAAGGAATATTTAACTGATATTATCATTCTGTGAGTATATATATTTATAGGATATTTTGTGATATTATTATTTTCATCAATATATAATCAAGTACAGCAGTACATGTCGTCATCGCCAGTATATGAGGAAAAAAATTTAATTTTTATTCATCCTTATTATTGGGTTTGATTTTTCTTTATAGACTTAGGGAGTGACGTCAAGCTGGTAGATTTCATTTTCGAAATATGATGGATAATTATTACTGCATGTGGAAAATATCGTAAATGTAATGATAATTCTTGAGAAAATATCTTGGGGAATTTGTATAATTTCCTCAATTCATATCAGTTCTGCAAATTTAAAATACATTAGGTACATTGTACTACCCTTTGAAAAAGCGTTGTTATAATAAAATATCTTATATATATATATATATATATATATATATATATATATATATATATATATATATATTATATATATATATATATATATATATAGTATATAATATACTAGCTGACCAACATGACATTGCCTGGAAAATCTCTGATTACACCCAGTAAACTCTCTCTTGTTCTCCCATTCCTGTTAAGATAGTTCCTTCTCACCCCACCTCCTATTTTAGCTGAACTTGTACTTAAGGGTGTTCAGGAGAGTCACTATTCATCTCAACAACCTCTAAAACTATACATTAGATACTAATATGTGGTGTCTTCAGTTATTTTTACATGTCAACCCCTTGACAGGTATTGGTAGTGGCACTATTCATCTCAGCAACCTCAAATACTGTGCATTATACACAAATATCTGCCTTCTTTGATTATTTTTATATGTTACCCTTTCCCACCCATGCTAAACCACCTTCCAGTCGGGGTGAACTTTTTCCTAACACTAGAACGGCCTAGGTGCTTCACCTACCATTAACGGCCAAGCAGTTATTCTGACTGTTTTTTATAGAAATCTTATTTCTCAATAAAATCAGTTTAATAGTTCTCTCATGACTTTATGATTAGGCTATTTCTGAATATAGTTTAGAAGTAGTCCACAATATTCACGTTACATTCAGTGCTTTATGAATTAAAGAAAATGTTCATTGCCTAATTCATTTTTTTATGATGTTATATTTGATATGATAAATCAGCTTACAGTTTTGTTTCTCTAAATGAGAACGGCCAAGTTCTTACACCTACTATAATCGGCCGTGCAGTCATTTTGACTGCTTTCATAGAAGTGTCTAATTCCCTATAAAAGACTTTAGACTTTAGAAGTATTTCAGAAAGTGCTGTTCACGTTTATTCCTACTTCTCGCACAATTTACAAAATATAATTTGTTTAGTTACAGCAGAGCATTTTCCACACATATCTCTCACATTTTTTGCAGCTCATAACTGTTTTGTTGTTTTTGCACATACAAATCTGGCGCTGCTTCCGTTTCATGTTGGCTTTACTATTAGATTCTTCGAAACTCATCAAAGTGCTCGTCACGACGGCTCAGTTTTTTCCCCTGTAATCTGTGAATACAATATCTATGCATTGATACCTGCAAGATCGAGAATATTGAAAATACATGCACGGGGCACCTTGTGGAATAATGACGTGCCATTTGGTCAAGTATGTTTACGCTAAATTTAGTTGCAATTTAATACTCAACTCTTTCTGGCTTCTTCTTCCGTCCATCTCCGACTATAACAGAACGATGAAGTGAACTGAGTATAAGGACTGTCTTGTTTTGCTTGCTTTGGTATACTGTCAGTGATGTATCCTTACTCTTCAGCAGATGTGTGTCATATATATGACCTTTCCATGTCTTTGTTTGTTGTGGAATTTCTTAACGGGCTCGATTCATTTTGCCGATAATACTGGTGGTTTTTGCTTTTAAATGTTCAGCTAATTGAAGAGGTGTTAATAAATTGTCAGCTCTGGCATTTCTAACTTTCAGATGAATGGTTCTATTAGTCGTAGAACAACATAAGCTGATAAGGGCTGATTTGCTGGTCGAAATTTATTTTTCCACAATTAGGAAAATGGGTTCAACATATACTTTGATTCTGTATAAGCAGTAATCCAAAACATTATTCCAAAAATACCTGGTTTATTTGCCAAATACTGCAGAAAACATGGAAAAAGTTATTCATCAATTATGATGTTCTCGTGCGGCTTATAAGCGGCGCTGCAGTTTTTAATAAATCTGTCCCACACTTCAGCAATGTGAGCAAATTTATTTGTGCGTGCGTTCTGACCTCATTGTTTTTACGTCAAATCTTATAAAGCTTATTATTTCTTTGAATTTTTGACGGGCCATCCTTGAAAAAGGGTGGACCCCATTTTCTTAACCATAAATGATATATTGCCCGATTCTTTGCCAAAATCCCACGAGCATACATGATTCCAAAAGCAGCAAGAATTTCTTCGCGAGATATGTTATAATCATCGTTTTTCCAGGCTCTTCTTCCTTCAGCTTCAGTGCACTTCCTGATGTGTTGAATAATAAAATCATCTATGAGTACCTCAAAGAGAATCATGCAGATGTTTTCTCGTATACGACGTTTTGCAGAAGAGGTAGGGCCAGGAGTTTCCTCAATATGTTTTGTTGAGAAAATCTTCCATGCTTTTCAGCTGTATGAGACATTACTTTTCATATTGTACCGCATGTTTGGTGATGAATCTTAGTCAAGTGATTATTGCATACTACTCCTCTTAAAACTTGGTTCGTCTTGAAATGGGAGTTCTTCTGCAAAGAGTAATAAATACATATATACACCTACACACGCACACACACACACATATATATAATATAGATACTATAATAATATATATATATATATATATATATCTATATATATATATATATATATATATATAACCAAATCACTGAAAAACATGATACTCACAGAGAGAAAGAGAGAGAGAGAAAGAAAATTTCCCTCTTTCCACATAACCCCCACCCTTTGGTGCCAGAGATATCTCAACCCCACAGTGTTCATTCCTAGATGGTAAGGAATATGTATATCAAGTCTGGTTGAAATTGCTCAATATGTTTCAAAGTGTATGTGGACCACACACATACATACATTCATATATATATATATATATATATATATATATATATATATATATATATATATATATATATATATATATATAATATATATATATCTCACGTTCCAAACTTTCGTGATTCAGTTATACACACACACACACACACACACACACACACACACACACACATATATATATATATATATATATATATATATATATATATATATATATATGTATATATATATATATTATATATATATATATATATATATATATATATATATATATATATATATATATATATATATATATATATATATATGTGTGTGTGTGTGTGTGTGTGTGCGTGTGTGTGTGTTTGTGTGTACGTGTGTGTATATGTGTGTGCGTTTATTTATTGATTCATTCATTTATATCTATTTATTTACTTATTTTACATTGCGCGTATAAAATATTATCCTTATATCTCGGTAGAGAGGAAAGGAAAAGCTAGCGTATTTGACACAATCCAAGCTGTTACGAGAAAATCGTTCAAGTCTTCTTAATGACGTCCTGGCTAAAAATCGACTGTGTACGTAACAAAGAATTACAGATTCTGCTGAAGGGAATCTAGGAATCCCACGATTACCTTCCTCAAGAGTACACGAGTACATTGGCGATATTCATTTGAGTACCCAAACGAACATTTGAAGAATATCTTGTTTATCTACACCTAATAAGATTAATGTAAAGAGTACTTCATTAATCTTTTCTTTGTAATTATGTATAAGTTGTTACAAAAAATATCCATAATGAACCTTGCAGTTGGGGGAAAAATAATGATTCGTGGAACAGAATATGGTGATCTGATAAATAAAATAAAATAACAAATAAGTAATTATTAAAAAAAAGATAGTGAAACAACCAGTACCGTAATATATCTGTAAAATATAAAGATGTTTTGTTGCTAAAATACTAATAAAGCAAAAACTCCAGCGATAAATTACAGGGAAAAGGACAATGAATTTAAAATATCAATGGGAGAGTTATAAAGCAGATGGCTTTTTGTTGCTAAAATACTAATAAAGCAAAAACTCCAGCGATAAATTAAAGGGAAAGGAATAATGAGTTAAACATCAATGAGAGAGTTAACAAGGACTGAACTAGTTTTATATGCAAGTGTATGTAAATCAACTGAAATGAAATGGTGACAGTCCATCAATTAAAAAGTAGTTACCCTTGGGCTGGAATTCGAGGAATTATTCTTTCTCTTAGGAAAGAAGGAATAGAAATCAACTAAAAAGGCAAACAAAAGACCCAAGTGACAAATAGAATATAAGCGAGAATCAATTAGCTACTAAAGAACGCTATTGCCTTATGAATTAGGCGATATTTTTCTTATATATCAAATATTACCAGTCTATAAAAACGAAGAAAATATGACATTGTATGAAATATGATGACATTCAACAAGATTACCCTTAGTGTCTGATAAAATAAATCACAAAAGCAACACAAAAACATTAAATAATGGGCACATTTTCATCATCATTATCACCAACAGAGGTAAAAGAAAGAGGGATTTTGAGAGAGATGAAAGTAGATAACAGATATGCCTACTTACAATATCATATCCAGTAAGAAAAAACACACACACAAGCAGAGAGAGAGAGAGAGAGAGAGAGAGAGAGAGAGAGAGAGAGAAGCCTGGGTGCTTCATATTACTGACCTTTTAAGTGTGAGGACGGCCATTGACTTATTAATGAAGATCTTAGCTACACATCTGAATTTGCTTCAAATAGCAGCTTTCCTGATTGTCGCGTTGTTGGGCTATGAATAATATGCTACTCTCTCTGTCTCTGTCTCTCTGTCTCTCTTGTCTCAATCACAGCTTTCCTTCCTCTGTTTAGTGGTTGGGTTGTAATAGGCTGCTGCTTCTTCTTCTTCTTCTCTCTCTCTCTCTCTCTCTCTCTCTCTCGTCTCTCTCTCTCTCCTCTTCCCTGGTCAATCTCTCTCTCTCTCTTCTCTCTTTGGTCTCAATCACAGTTTTCCTGTCTGCCTCGTGGTTGGGTTAATTTAGATTTTGAAAGCTTCAGAACATTAACTCTGTATATCTTATTACACAATATTTTGTCAAACGATGAACTTTGAGATAAAATGGGGAAAAGTATGGTTGACGAATCATTAGGGTAAAAGTATCATTGCCAAAGACAGTAGCTAGTAATTTATATTCGTAATTTTGATTCGGTTTATACAAGCCCATTGCCTGAGATCGGTTTTATAACATAGCTCTATATATATATATATATATATATATATATATATATATATATATATATATATATATATATATATATATATATATATTTATTTATTTATATTATTGACAGTAGTATGTTAGCTTTGAAAGTTTTGCCATCTTACCTAACACCCGTTTGTCTTTCTCCCGTTTATTCTCCCTGCCTTTAGTTCTAGATAGAGAACTTTTACTCTATTATATTTTCCTCCATTATCCCACGTGCCTGCACCATCTGTAAATACTCTAACCTCACTCTACAATAACTTCTCCTCTCCCATCCCACGATCACCCGCCACATTTGCTTCCAAATAACTCTAGGAATGAGTCAATTCCGCCATAGTGATTATTCTTGCTCGATCTTTATGGTTTTCATAACCACTATGAGAGGATGTTTTCCTTTCTTTTATTCATATTTATAATCAATAAAAAAAGTTATACTTCTCCCTTATCCTATAATCAGTCCCTTCTGATTGTCTTTATTCTCACCAGTTAACACAACCATTTCGAATGTTAGTCAATCCGGTCTATAAACTCATTTGCTTATTATACCACAAACACCTTCGTATCACCCTTCTCTCCCAATCATTTCACATTACTTCGTACACACACACACACACACACACACACACACACACACACACACACGCACGCGCGCACACACACACACACACACACACACACACACACACCACACACATATATATATATATATATATATATATATATATATATATATATATATATATATATATATATATATATATATATGTGTGTGTGTGTGTGTGTGTGTATGTATGTATATATATTCCGAGGTTTTAACCTCGGTACAGGTTCTCAAAAGAAAAACAAAATTAACTGCTAACCCCCCCTCAGAATTATATCGGTAGCAATGACCTTATAGTAGTAAGGCACTGTGGTGACTCTCTCTCTCTCTCTCTCTCTCTCTCTCTCTCTCTCTCAGTCAACACTATCGACCTCACATAATTACCTAAGGTAACTAAAACAGAATCGGGAACTACAAAAATACATTTATTTAAGAACACAATGATTAACTAAATAAATCAAATTGTCAAAAAAACAAAATGTTTAACTGAATAAGTCAAAATAACCTTGGGGATTGAACCAAACCCATCCACTTCTTTCCCTACAATAACTAACATTAGATTAGTCATAAAATAGGCAACTAGAAAAGTCATAAGTACCACCACTCCCTTAGGGGAAACTCCAGACTTCCCGGTTTTCCAGGTTACCAAACCTGGCAGACTTGCCTGAAGGGCCAGAAGCATCTGTAACATTAGGAAAAGGATCCCACACAAATAGATTGTAAACAAATCAAACTGACCTTTGAAATAAAGGTTTAAAACATAAAAAGACAAAGGCACACTCGGGCTTAAAAGTTGGATTACCCATTATAGCTGTGAGCACAAGCACTTAGGTAAAATTCAACTTTAAAATGGCCATCTCAATAATAAGGGCCAAGGCCAGTCTCCTCTCCGACTTCGAGTGGTTCTCCATCTTAGTTATCTTACCTTCCCATTATGTAGGGGAAATTGCTCGTACGTACACGAGCAAGAACTCTTTCACAAGACACTCCCATAATTTGAGGTCATTGATTCGTCACAAGTTCATTCCACTAGAATAAAGGCTTGACGTCATAACAGCTCATTATCACGCCCATAAAATCTACTCAAAACCAGATTCTTGCATGGACATAAGACATGGTCTGTTTTTACCGAGGCAGCAACTTACATCTGGAGCCATCCAAGTGATTGTGTCAACATGTTCGGAGCTAACGCTTAAGCTGTCCTTTTAAGAGATCCCTGTTTCGAGTCAAAATGATGACATCTATGTTTCAAAGAATGTCATTGTTCATCACATCCGCTTCTCAACCATCGGTAAAAAATAATTTTAATATATATATATATATATATATATATATATATATATATATATATATATATTATATATATATATATATATATAAGTTTGAGAAATTGTTCTCAAACTTTTTGATAAAAAAAAAAATCAGATTCTCTCTTATTTGTGAGTTACTTGAGGGACACCAGAAACAAAAAGGCCACAACTGGTAACCTTCGAGGTAGAGTGAAGGATCAGCGTTGCCATTTGCTCCGATTGTTAACCAGATACGAAAAAAAAAATGACTCAAAATCAATTCAGCTATTTTGTTCTTTTCCATCTTTCATGCAATTGATGTTCAGGAATTAAAAAGGATGACGAAGAGATTTGTATTTCATTCATTTGATATTAAGCTAAGTTTTTTTTGTTACACGAGCAATATTTGTAAGGTAACTTATTTTTCAGCGCCGGAATTTATGAAACATAATTCGTGAGACTTACATAGGAATAAAGATATGAAGGAAGTTGCCTAAAACATGTAGTCTCTTTAATCAGGATACTGAGCTTCATAAGCCTTTGTCCTGAGCCCATATTTCAAAAGATTAATCTCCTCTTTCATCTCAGTATGCTGTAACATATCCACTCATTTAATTAAAAGCAAGATATTGCACAAGTCTCTTACGGCATAAATTTCAAAGGACAGGTGTCGAAGAAAACCAGAAATTAAAGGAAAAAGCTTGAGGCTGTTATTGTTGAAGGCTAAAGAAGATAAAAGGAAAAATCAGTGTTTTAGACAGCTCAGTCATGCTGAAAAAATGTAGGATGGTAAGTTGATGAACAGCAGAAACAATTCGATAATGTAGCAACGAGAACGGAGAACACCTGGAAAGAGTTGGATGGATGTCGTTAAAAAAGTACTGGAAAGGAATGGCTTCAATATTCAAGAAGTGCGGCAGTGTAGGCAAGGTCATGAAGTGGCTATGGATGGACGCTTCATACGTGATTCACCTGACAAAGTATGATTGTGGTAATGTCAATGAACATCGAAATATATACATACACACACACACACACACACACACATACACAAACACACTCATATATATAATATATCATATATATATATATATATATATATATATATATATGTATGTATATGTATATATATATATATATATATATATATATATATATATATATATATATATATATATATATATATATATATATATATGTATATGTATGTATATGTCTATATATATATATATATATATATATATATAATATATATATATATAGTATATGTATATAATATATATATATATATAGATATATATATACTATCTATATATATATATATATATATATATATATATATATATATATATATATATATATATATATATATATATATATATATATATATATATATATATATATATATATATCTATATATATATATATATATATATACATATATCTTAAATATAATATATATCTATTATAGATATATATTATAGATAATATTAATATTTCGTAATATATATATATATATATATATATATATTATATATATATATATATATATATATATATATATATATATATATCTATAATATATATATGTATATATATATATATATATATATTATAATATATTATATAAACTAATATAAATTATATATATATAGATATATATATATATATATATATATATATATATATATATATATATATCTATATATTAATATCCTATATATATATATATATATATATATCTATATATATATATATATATATAAATTCAGCTCACTTACCGTGAGTCATATACACTATCGAGCTACAAATGTCCTTTAATATCTAATTCCTTCTACCTCGGAATTAATATATTTTCATATATGTTTAACCGAAGGGGAATTTTTTTTAAGCGATAATAGATTTGCAGGCTGACGCACACGAACCATCGATGGTTCGTGCCCGTCATCCGGCAAATCTATTATCGCCTAAAAAAATTCCCGTTCGGTTAAACATATATGAAAATATATTAATTCCGAGGTAGAGGGAATTAGATATCAAAGGACATTTGTAGCTCGATATATGTATATGAATCACGGTAAAGTGATATGACTTTTATATATATATATATATATATATATATATATATATATATATATATATATATATATATATATATATATATATATATATATATATATATACATATATATATATATATATGTTTATTTGTATATATATATATATATATATATATATATATATATATATATATATATAATATATATATATAGATATAAAGATATATGCCACAAAGGAAAAATAAAAGAATGAGGATAATTCCTTGATATTCTGCAGGGTCAAAGATCACTACAAAAATAATCTGTTGGAATCCACTTTTATTGAAAAAAAGGTCAACAAGGAATTTCAATCTCCATCCTGGATTATACCTTGATCCTCTCTCTTTGTCTCCTTTGTTTAAAGAACACGCCACCCAGATTAACAAACCATTACTCCTAACCTTTCCTTTTTTTCATATAAAGTTCCGTCAAATTCTTTTACATTCAGTGTGAACTTGTAAATGTTTAGTTTTTTTTATTTGAGTATTGTATTTATTTACCTTGTATTAGGTAGTTTTCTCCTTACTGGTGGTATGCTTATTTAACTTAATTTTTAACGACTCTTATTATTTTTTCATGTTTTGATATGGGTGGTTTTCCCTCACTCCCCTGCGGACGATGGGTAATGGAATACTCTTGCTAGAGTTATGGCAGTCGTTTTCTAGATGTTGAGTCAAGAGGATGTGCTATTATCTGCCCTTGCCGCTTGAGTTGTTGATTGACACTTTTGGTACCCGCCTGCAGATGCTTTGTGGTGATTTTGGATTTCTTTGCCCTGAAGTTGCACTAGTTACCTATCTGTAACTTCATTCTGCTGCATCCTTGGTCCAGTACTAGCCTTGGGGAACTCTCTTTCCCATGGCAATGTAATTGCAACTTAATTTATTTGATTGTGGTCACGGCTATTATTCGACTTCTATGATTTTAATGGATTTATTTTGAAACTGCCATCTATCATTACTCGAGTTGGATCCAGTAATTCTCTGCCACCTTGAGCTTCTCTCCAGACGTGGAGAGTAATCGGTTTAATACTGAGGAGTATTGGAGTTATGGTAATTAGTGTGTAAAGTGTTTTGTTATTCTTTCGATTTGCCTGCCTCCTCCTTTCTGGACCCCGTCCTTTTTGAGTATAAGTGTTTTGAGCTCTGTCCGTAATTGTATAAGTGTTTTGTGTTTACTGAATCTGTGTATTATCGAGGTTCATGTCTTATTTCTGTCTGCTTTATATTTATTAAAATTAAGGATTTTCTTGATATTTTCATTGTCCCCTCGAATTGAATTTTGTGTACGGTATTGAAATTGATACTTTTGCGCCAATTGTGGATTTAGTACAGAGTTTTGTGAATACGTTTTGATAAGTGGCGCCCGTTTAGACAGGATAATTCGTTCCTGAGTATTCACTGGTATTTGTGCAAAATTAATTCTTCGGGTTGCTGTTTTTTCAGGCCGTATATTTTCACCTCCTCGTTTTTCTGTGGTGTAAGTTCAGTGTTTTCCTTGTGCAAAAGTGGTCATCATGTCGTTTGTTAATGCATTGGATCTCCAAAGTGGAGATTTTTTTTTTCTTTTTATTAAAAAAAAATCCTTTTATATTGTTATATGAATGTACATACATTTATATTTATAAAATATAGCTTAAAACTAACAAAAGTTACTGAACCACCAAATATATACTGCAAATATATGCATTACGGTAAATCATTTTTATTCATATCCAAGAAAGTTTTACAAAACAAACCTGTACACTTATTCTTCCATGTTTCAGTAATTATGTATCTTTGTGCCATTATTTTACCAACTAATTTTTCCTTCAATTTATAGTAATTTAACCTCATCTCTGTTCACCCACAATTCAACGATGTAGGCAGTAATGATCAAAATTGCAGTATGCCTTTCTTTCTTCTTGATATGAGGAAGATCAAAATACAATATCTTTAACATTTGAGGAAACCTAATACAACATATATTACGTAGGGTAATCTTCAACCACAATACAATTTCATTATTTCTCTTACAAAAGTACACAGTATGAAGAATTGTCTCTTCTTCTTGACAGTCTTCACAAAAGCTATTATTTACCATATCTAACTGACAAAGCTTTTTCTTAGAAGGCAAAACCTCATGTATATACCTATATATTATATTTCTACCATAAGGGTTTATAAATTTAACATTAATGTTATTCCATATTGAATTCCAGTCATAACAAGGGTATTTTTCAAGAACTGTTACTACACCGTTGACACTAAATAACTCACTATACATAACCTTATTTGTCATATATGGGAAGGTTTTACTGTGGAAGAAGATCCTTAAATAACTTACAATATTTCTGTAATATGGTGTCCTTATAAACGGCACAGGTATATGCCCCGTGTTACCACTTTTTTCTTACCATTTTTTTTTACAAGTACGAGGCTGCCCACTATATAGGACAATATATGTCTGACCCTTTATTGAAATATAGGAAAGGATATGTTTTTCTAGTTCCATGAAAATCGTTCTGTCCCCGCTTAGAGCAAAACTATAATGACCAAATCCAAGCGTATTCTCACGAACATTTTTTACCTTTCCATAGAAGGAGAAAACATTTTCAAGTACCGAAGACTGCATTTCGAAAGGTACACTCCTAATCTTAACGTAAATAATTTCCTTGGATACATTGTTATTCTTCACTTCACCGCTATTGCACTTTATTAGCTTCTCATCATACCTTTCAATCAGGGAATCAAAGAAGGATTGGGACTTTGCTTTAAACAGACACTGATTTTCCAGTGACACAAATGCCGTAAACCTCATTATCTGGAATCTCCATTACATCACGATATATTTTGGGCAATACATCTGAACTGTACATCTTATCATTTAAGAACGATATGCAGAAAGTGTTAACGTCGTCATCATATTAACCATTTAGGATCTCGAATGCCCTGTTGGGCACTCGATTACAAGTAACCTGATAACTTGCGAACTAGGGTTACAGCTGAAAACCATACAAGAGTATGGACGGAGCACCAGTCAGGAGAACCTTCCCTCACGACAGCTCAAGGCGAACTCTCAAGTGCAAGTCTCAATAGTGGAGATTGGTGGCAAGAAAGTTAGAACAGGTAGCTCCACATTTCGAAATTAGGTATGCTGTCTCGGTGAGAAATAGTCTGTTGTTGTTACAGATTTATGAATATGTTAAAACTAAAGACTGGTGGGGAGCAAGAAGTGCAATTAAGTAAAGATGTATTTTCTGTAGAAATTTTGGACAGACAAATTTCATTGAGACAGATGGAATTTGATATGGAAAAGTTTAAAGTGGAGAAGAGAAAAAAAAAGATAGGCAGCATGAGATCGCCATACATACTCAAAGAAATGCGGGTCCTTCGTTTCCTTCCCCGACTTCCCCCAATAGGTCAGTAACACCTGCCATTAATTTGGCACAGGCTCTCAAAGTTATGCCTCATTTTAAGGAAAATAATGTGTCCGAGTTTTTCGTCTTTTTTAAGAGGATTACAGCAAGGTTCGAGTGAACCCAAGAGTATTGGACCAGTCTCATTCAAAGTAAATTTATGGGAACGTCTCAAAAGGTATGTAACACTTGATAATATTGTTGCTGGTATTCTCTCTCACAGCATTGAATAGTTGTTGTTTTTTTTACAGAGGGCTATACATTTAATAAGGTGGTATCTTTATCATTCTAGTTACGGTACATGTGCTATTGAAGTAGGTGAATAGACTACAGTAACTGAAACAAATGTATATCAAGGATGTATTAATCATAGTTTTCTTTACGGGGGATGTTGTTTTAGGTGTAGTATATGGAATATTTAAGGTTAAAAGGAGATGGTGATCACAGGTAACTGTTAATGGTTGATTAAATAAGTTGGTCTAAGATTAAGGTTTGAGGTAAAATATGGTTTTAGTTTAAGGTTTATACTAAGTTAAGAGTATAGACAGGCACTAATCCGATTTTTGTGTAATTTTCAGGTTACTAATTACTTTTCATTTATTTTGTGTGTTATTTGTGCAGGGGAGATCTGTGGTGTTATTCTCTGTGTCGTTCGGTGAGGGTGTATGTATTGCGTGTAGGACATTATGGTGATGAGTGTGGTAGATCACTGAGATAGATAGTGTTTTTTTTGGCCAAACATTCATTGACAGTGAGTGAAGTGTATCGCTGAAATTTGACAGTGTTATTTGTGGAAAAGGTTAAGGCCTATAAAAAATAAATAACAAGATCCGAATGTTAGAGCAACGTCTAGCTCTTAAAATCTAATGAGAGCAATGTGAAACTCTTAGATTTTGACTGTTTATTCTTCATGGTGTTGTTGAAGGTTTCTAGTTTTAAAGCCTCCCCTGTAATAATATTAAACTTATTATAGTGATGTCCACCCCACCCCACCTATTTTCTGAGTTTGTTTATGTCATTTTGGTACTAATGTGACCAATATCTATTTGTGAGTATGGTTGTTTAAAAACCTGTATTTATTTGGGCAGCTTCTTATTACTGTTTTGTTTATTCGCTCAAGTTTAGTATTTAACGTTAATGTTAACGTAAATTAAAAAAAGAATTATCTGAGTTTTTTGTGTGAAGGGGGGGGGGGTGGTGGGGGGGGGGGGTTCAGGAGGTGTCTCTATGTTGTCATTAGTTTCTTTGGTAGTCATCTTTAAATTTTTAGTTTTTTTTATTTGAGTATGGTACTAATTTATCTTGTATTAGGTAGGTTTCTCCTCAGTGGTGGTATGCTTTTTAACTTTACTTTTAAAAGCTGTAATTATCTTGTCATGTTTTGAGGTGGATGGTTTTCACTTGCTCCCTTGTTTAGAGTGATGGCAGTCGTTTTCTGGATCTTGAGTCAAGAGGTGTTGCTATTGCCTGCCATTACTGCTGGAGTTGTTACTTGACACTTTCAGTACCTGCCTGTGGATGATTTGTGGTGCTTTTGAATTGCCTTGCCCTGCAGTTGCAATAGTTACCTATCTGTAACTTCATCCTGCTGCACCCTTGGTCCGGTACTAGCCTAGGGGAACTCTCTTTCCCATGGTAATATATTTTCAACTTAATTTATTTGATTGTGATCACAGTCATTATTCCACTGCAGATGTTTTAAGTGGATTTATTATGACATTGCCATCCATCATCAATCAAGTTGGATCCAGTAATTCCCTGACACCCTCACCTTCTCTCTAGACGTGGAGAGTAATTGGTTTGATACTTAGGAGTCTTCGGGTTTTTGTATTTAGAGAGAAAAGTGTTAGGTTATTCTTTATTTTTGCCCACTTCCCCCTTTTTAGACCCCCTCTTTTTTTATGTAAGTGTTTTCAGTTCTGTCCGTATTTGTGCAAGTGTTTTCTTTATAGTTAATTAAGTGTGTGTGTTTTTACTGATTCTATGTATTAACGAGGTTCAGGGATTATTTCTGCCTGATTTATATGTATTAAAATTAAGGATTTTTCTCGATATAATCATTGTCCCCTTGAATTGATTTTGTACACAGTATTGAATTTTGATACTATTCCACCTATTGTGGATTTACTATTGATTTTTGTGAATACTTTTTGATAAGCTGAGTTTGTGTAAGTATAGTGGTGAAACCAGCCATCACCAACACCAGTCCATTACTATAGTCAACCAGTAGGGGCGAAGATAAATATAACGAAAGACTTGGCTTGGACCACTGGACTCAACCTAACTTCAGATAGTTTTCCCTTTGAAATTTCAGACACTCGCCATAAGAAAAATGTAGTCAAATATTCTACTTCTAAATATGTCTGTCAACTTTACACGCTAACACACACATGTTTATATATATATATATATATATATATATATATATATATATATATATATATATATATATATATATATATATATATATATATATATATATATATATATATATATATATATATATATATATATATATATATATATATGTATATATATATATATATATATATATATATATATATATATATATATATATATATATGTATATATATATGTATATATATATATATATATATATATATATATATATATATATATATATATATATATATATATATATATATATGACCTTGTTATTTTTTTTCGCCATTGGTATTCCTACATTTTTCATGAAATTAATTCGTACTATATTCAATAGATTGAAGCTGTTAGCTTTTGTCGTTAAAGGAACGACATGTCCCGCTATATAATAAAAGTTTATAGATGATAATGAGATCTAAATAAAACTTCCATTCAGTTTCGCTGATAGGTCTTTGTTACAGGAAAAAGAAAACAGCGTAGAACCACAGGAGTGGGGATTGAGGGAAAGTGAAATAGAACAGTAATGGTACTGACGATAGTTATAAATAACAAGTGAATATATTATGAGCACCCAGTGACGAGGGAATATATATTTCAACGCCGGCTTCGGTTCGTATCGCACCTAATGGGAGGTTTCAACATGGAAAAGCTTTTGTCAATCGTGTCATTATTTACAAGAGAGAAAAGGAGAATAAAAGTCCTCCTCACTCTGATGACGATTTTATATAAATGTCAAAAATCATATTACTTGGTAAAATGCTATTCCATTTACCACACAAAAAAGGTCGGCTTCTACCTCTCGTATTGTGTCTTGAGTTGAGAATGATTACCGCTCCAAGCCTTTATGACTTTTGAGATAAATTATTCGTAACAAACACAACACACAGACGTGCACTAGATCTGTGTATGCGTATGTCAAATGATGAATGTGTACTATTTTTTTTCTGAGCTCGTTGATATTGGTGTGGATCAATCCTTAAATAACGTTTGTTCTCTCAATTCTGATTATAGATCACTCGCTTATTCTGTTGTCATGATTTTGGACAGTTTATCAAAAAGTGTACCCATTTCATGATAATCAATTTCCTGGTGAGAAAAGAAGAGTAGCAATGAAAAATCTTAATATTTTAATGATATCTAAAAACTCTTGGTGCTTCATTTTCGTTCTCTCCTTTTACGACACTTCTTTCTTCTGCGATCCTCCAGAACAGCGCTACAGATGGTAACAACGATTTCAGCATTCATCGATTCAGGTGTTAAATTTCAGCCGATCGGGTTGTAGCCCCGTCTGTTCCCCAGGGCGTTGCATACTGCATCAATGCAATAGAATTTTTTTGTTATGTGAATGCTCTGTATTCGTCGTTGATGTGCGCTATCACACATCTGCATGTGATTAATGCTATGATACTGATAGGTGAATAAGAGAATTTCTCAGAGGTCTCCTATACTCGTTAGCTTGGTGTGGTGTATCTTATAAATCACAAGTAGTATTTTATCAGGGAGAAGTTTAACAAATTATTTTATTTTATCAAATTATACTTTCAAGAATCTTCAAAGAAAGGCATTTAATTCTAAAGTGTTTGTTTATGTTAACTGAAATAACGTAAAACTATACAAGGAATGAAAATATCAAATGGATAACTCTCTGTCACTGTCCTAACAAACAAACAAACAAAAAATGCATTAAACTTGATATTCCTTGCAAAAACATTTTCAAACCCACTCTCGTTATGCAAGATAATAGACGCGAAATTCCATTACTTTGAATTTCGCCTTTATTTTGCATGTCTCTTTTGTCTTGTTCCATTTTCTCACCAAGACATCAGAGCCTGCGTCGTAGTTCAGTCATTTCCCCTGAGTACGTCAGACTCTCATAACCTAACAAACGGATCTCGACCATAAGGATACGCGTCATAAACCCCATTTCTGCCACATACATCTTCTTCTCTTCTGTCTTTCTCATGTTTGCTGTTTCCTTATCAAACCGCATTGCTGTTCTTACCACCGTCTTGTGAAATATTCCTCTTAACCTCAGCAGTACTCTTTTAACACATAAAGAGCTTCATAGGCCGCTCTCCAGTTATTCCAGCCTACCTGTACCCGATGTTTTACTTCTTCTTCCATACTTCCTCCAGCATTAACAAAGGATCCCAAATACCTAAACTTATCATCTCTCTTTACTTGTTCTCCACCAAGCTGAATACTTTCTCTATCATCCCCCTCATTGGTGGTACACATATGTTCTGTGTTAGATCATTAAAAATATATATAAAAATGAGAATAATAAACTAAAAATAATGCAAATAAAATAAAAATGATTGCAATCTAATGAAATTAATAGAAATAAAACCAATAATAACAAAATGAAAAAATACAAATAAAATGAGTAAAATCTAAAATAAAAATAATAAAATTTAATAATACGATTTCCAAATGAAATAAAATAAAATACTAACATCATCATGATGAAAACCGTCACATTAAAATAGCACATAACCCACTAAACACTAAATTTCATTAATGAAGTTGATGCAGTAAATCACTAATATTTAACGAAACCAAAAGAACATATATGAAAGGAAAGTTGACACCTCCTAGACTAATAAATCCTAGATGGACGCCCTCAACTAAACGGCATAACTTTTAAATTGTGGCCTCGTCCATATATCATTATGACGACCATTAAAACTTATCAAATCCTATTTTGAAGCCACTGTACATTAACTATTTTATTAATATTACTCTCTTCTTCATTAAACGAAAACATAAAACTAAATCCAAGATGGCTGACAACACATCATATCTATCAATATCACCGGATCACCATCACAATCATCAATCATCATCATTAGATAACACAATGGAATAACTTTCTATAATGAAATGAAATTAGATTGTTCTTGTTGACTAAAGCACAAAGCAATCATAATCTTCTGAGACTCATGAACATTATCATTATGAAAATTACCATCATTAGATAGCATATAACTAACTTTACTCAATTACTAATAATGTTGATGTCGTAAATCACGAATATTTAACTGACACCAAAATTGCGTATGAAAATTAAAGTTTCAGATTGCAAACTTATGAGTTGGGATAATGGCAGTGTGTTTTACAGAGTATCATTGTTGGGTTTCAGTATTGCTACAATCTTCATCAGATGTGCTACATTTGCACGCTGCTGTACAATGCAATTGGGACTTCTTACATTTGCATCGTGCACTCATACATTGCTTAGCACAGTTGCAGGTAATCAGTTCCACACATGTTTTCATTGTGCTCTCAGCCAGGGATGTGTCAACCTGCAGTAGGTTCGAGTAACTGATTATGTGCCCAGATTTGTGAAATAGTTGAACAAGCTCTTTAGATCATGTAGCCTGGTGTAAAGTGCTGGTAAGCCAAGGATGCTTAGGAGTCCAGTGTTTTCCTCCAGTGACATTATAAATCAAGTCTTGTACAATACTAAGAACCTTTGTTGGACTACTATCCTGTTTTTTATCATCTGCTACTTCATCTGCGTCTGCTTCCAAAAGACTCTGCCCACCAAACATCAACATAAAAAGGCTATTTGGGACACAAGATATCACTTTATCTTCACTGATAACAAATCCTTTGTACAAAGGATGTGCCAGCATATCACCTCTGTCTCAAAACCACATGAATCATCTCAATAAATCCTTCTGGAGAATGATATTTGGTATCATGGTTGGTTCATCCTGTTCAGCGAGTATTTTTGAGAAAGGGACACGTCCAAATCCAACTGGTACAATTAGCATCTCATATACAGTATGTAGGCGTTATTCCATTTTTGGCCACCGTTGTTATTTCATCAATCAACCATTCTATTACTAGATCTGTAGCCTGTGCACTTTCCTATGTTTTAGAGTTTTACGAAGAAACTGCTGGTAGCGAGGATCGTGTTATTTTTCTTCACCAACTATGAGGTCACTGACACTAGCAAGGTCAACTGAAAGGCGTTGGTCATATTTTGCTGCTTCCAAAATTCGGTTACTCCTGTTCATTGTGGTTACTGATGAGATATTGACTTTCGAAGTCACATCTTGGCAGACCATGCATGCATTCCAATCAATAGCCACTGGTAGCAGTTAGTGCTCTTTGCTGTTCTTCACAACTGTAGCCTGGATATGTGGCTTTTGCTAGTAAAAGAAGCATAATATGATCGGTGCCAGACCAAATGTTGTTTTTCTTTCCTAGCAATTTCAAGAATACACTCGACTGCATCTCTGTTTTGAGGATCCCGAAATTTGGGCCTACTTTCTGCTGGTTCTAGGAGTGTTTTATGGCGTGTCTTGTTGCATTATACAACTTGTCCTCTTTTTCGTTTCTTGGCATATGATGCAATTCGCAAACATACTGGATCTGCTTGGTTTGAGAATACAGACGGTTTCCATGATGGTACCTCACATTTCGGAAATAAAGGAAAATTTCTTTTGGACATTTATCTAAATTAATGCATGTCATTGCAAATAAATAATATTCATGAACTTGGAGCAACTGCAAACTGATAATAATCTGTTAAAAATGAAAGCAATTATATGATAATCAATACTATTGACCACTATGTAATGGATGTAGACGGGAGGTCATTAAATCAAGCATTCTGCTAGGAAATAAATATTGAAAGACAATTAATAATCTATTCAAAATAAGTTTACTATAGCACTTTTTGAGTTCAACATCGAATTCTGTGACCTTCAAAACATATGATTCCATATAAAAATGTCTTTTATCATTCCAAAAAGCAGATATATCAACAATCAAATAAAATGGCTGCTATCTTGAATTTTCACGGTATAGGATGTTTTATTTAAACACAAACACATCATCTGCACTTTTTATTATCAATATGTATATCTGGAGCGTTTGTTATATGCGTCATTCATTGACATGTCATACATTTGAAGCAGTTCTTCAAAATATGAAAAGTGACGGCCATCTTGGATTTTGTCCGCTAGGATTAAAACGTCGAGGTACAGATTGGTAAACAGCAAAATTGGATTCAGCATAAAAAAACACCCCAACTTTGACTGACAATGCCTGAGGATCCTTACACCGTCACATTTTCCAGATTTTGAACTAGACTATTATTCATGCTTCTGTGATCGCCACTTTTAGAAACTGTTCCTGGATTATTTTAAAAAGGAAATTAGATTTTTCGATTATCAGGACTAATCCGGAAGAAAATTTTCGTGATTTATTTCAGCACTTCTCATATCTGTGTCATTAAGACCAAGGAAACTGCATAAAGAACTTTGAGGTTGAATGAGTGTTTAGTTTTGAAGGTCAGGGTGTGTGAGGTTATAACAGTTGATGCTTCACCGCACGAGTAGTCGAAATCATATTTATGACTACAGATATCCGAGGAAGTGTTTTCTTCGTTCTGTGAAATTCCAATGTTTTGCTTCAGTTAGATAATAAGTCTTCTTCTTCCCAGCTTGTTCCCTTTTTTATATGGGGTCGCCGTAGCCATTAGATAATAAGTATGTTCGCTAAATATTCTCTCAGGTGTTATCCATGCAAAAAGGTTATTTTCACTTCATAATCTTACCCCAAGCAGCGAAAATATCACCAGAAACTAGTGGTGTATATTGCTGAAGTTGACTCTTCATCGCAAGGGTTAATTCTCCTCTTTATAACTACTGCAAACTTCAATGATTTCAGGAGAAAGCATCTACCTACATCTGGAAAGTTTAGGAATACTCTTGCAGTCACATTTTCATATTTTCTGGGCATCTTCAAATATATATATATATATATATATATATACATATATATATATATATATATATATATATATATATATATATATATATATATATATATATATATATATATATATATATATATATATATATATATATATATATATATATATATATATATATATATATATATATATATATATATATATATATATATATATATATATATATATATATATATATATATATATATATATATATATATAGTATTTGAAGATGCCCAGAAAATTTGAAAATGTGACTGCAAGAGTATTCTAAACTTTCCAGATGTAGGTAGATGCTTTCTCCTGAAATCATTGAAGTTTGCAGTAGTTATAAAGAGGAGAACTTAACCCTTGCGATGAAGAGTCAACTTCAGCAATACACACACTAGTTTCTGGTGATATTTTCGCTGCTTAGGGTAAGATTATAAAGCAAAAATAACCTTTTCAAATAGATAACATCTGAGAGAATATTTAGCGAACATACTTGTTATCTAATGTCTACGGCGACCCCATATAAAAATGGGAACAAGCTGGGAAGAAGAAGACTTATTATTTAATGGCGGTGGTAAGTGAATCTAACTGAAGCAAAACATTGACCTGAAAAAAATTTTATATATTGAAATTATTGAAAGATATTTGAATAAAATTTTTCGATTAGATATTAGTATCTAATATATATATATATATATATAGGTAATTTGAAGAAGCCCATAAAATTTGAAAATGTGACTGCAAGAGTCTAAACTTTCCAGATAGTAATGCTTTTCCCCTAAATCATTGAAGTTTGGCAGTAGTTTATAAAGAGGAGAACTTAACCCTTGCGATGAAGAGTCAACTTCAGCAATACACACCCACCTAATTTCTGGTTGATATTTTTCCTGCCTTAGGGTAAGATTTAAAGCCAAAAATAACCTTTTCAAATAGATAAACATCTGGGAAATATTAGCGAACCTACTTGTTATCTAATGTCTACGGCACCCCATAAAAAAATGGGAAACAAGCTGGGAAGAAGAAGCTTATTATTTAATGGCGGTGGTAAGTGAATCTAACGGAAGCAAAACATTGACCTGAAAAAAAATTTTATATATATTGAATATATTGAAAGATATTTTGAATAAAATTTTCGTATATATATGTATATATATATATATATATATATATATATATATATTATATAATATAATATATATATATATATATATAATATATATATATATATATATATACTATACTATATTGTGAGGTATCGTTCAGTTGTTGAACAATCTTTTGCCCATAGTGGGTTGTTGCCTCCTTACTTGTTCTTGTTTTTCTTTGGGGGAAGTTTACGTCTGTGACGGTCTGTCTTCTTAACTTGAAAGTCGACAGTCGGGTTTAGTATGACAGAGAGTCAGGTCCTCAGAAGCATAGGAGCATGGAGGCGTTTGCAGCGGTATACCTTACCTGTTGGCTTTGGTAGCAGGAGGATGGTTAGATTGGTTGCTGCTTCGATGTTTTGCGGAGATTGTCTGTCTGTGTCCATTCTCTGTTTTGACAGCTGGGTCTGTCTTTGTTATCTCTATGGAGAATGTTTGCAGTTTTTATGTACTGTGTAATGCTACCTGGATTTACGCTATTTTGGTGCGGTGTGAGTGCTTATTTTTGCTAATGATATATTATTAGTATTTTTTTCATATTGCCAGTTCATGGCTATTATTTGCTTATTCTTTATGATGTATGTTTATTATTTATGTTGCCTGTTATTTATTCAATGGTTTATGCTGCGTGGGAATTAGTCTGATACAGCTAAAGTGTTTTTGAATTTGTAGTTAATTTTGTCTCCAGTTAATATTTTGACTTTACGAGTTTTTGTTAATTAACTACTTGGATATATTTGCATTTTAGATTCATTGGACTGACTCGTTGATTATGTTAATGTTATGTAAATTGCTTTACTTACTAAACCCGGACTCAACTGTATAGATGTAAAATTAAGTTTTGTAAATAAACTAATATTATATATATATATATATATATATATATATATATATATATATATATATATATATATATATATATATATATATATATATATAATCGAAAATTTTATTCAAAATATCCTTCAATATATTTTGAAGCTCAGAGCCTAAACACAAGGTGTAATGGATAAAAATCCTTTACACTATGGAAATGGAGTTTGCTTTTATCCCCTGTTTATCTTAATCATATAAATTATTTTTCTGTAGATCACTGATCCACCCCACTTGCGACTCACCGAAAGGTGCGCTGACTACTAGGTATATGTTTAATTGTTGCTGGCCATAGAAGCACCATGGGTTTTTAAGGAAACAGAGCCCAGTCGCCCAATCGTCTCCATGTATCGCATCCAAACCTTTCGCAGGAAAATAACGATAATAATCAAATTATGTGTAATATCGAATGAAGCCGGAAATAACATGAGTAAAGTTGCCCTCTCCTTATTTACGGACGAAAATGTTTTACTAATGAAGGATTACTGTCTTTAAATAACAATAATTAAAGAAACCATTGCCAGTTAAAGACCAAACTCCTTTCCACTTCCCGCATTCAGAAATTATATTCTAATTTAAGCCGTGTACCTAAAGGGAGGTCACTAAAAGACCGATGTTCCGTCCTTAATTATATGAAATGTTGTTCAGTCTTATGTCTTTATTCAATTCCTAAACGACTCGAATGCGGCTTTGCTTTCGTACTTATAAAATATATTAACAATCATTTCTGCGTGTCTCGGGATCTATGTAAAATAGTAAGAATTTTTTTTAGCTTTCCTATACTATGCCTCCAGGGTTATTCCTAAAGTAAATCACCGTCTGTTTATTAAAAGAAGTAGAAATTGCGTGGAAATATGCTTGTGATCACCATCTCTGTAAAATGATTGATGGCATAAGCACTTGAAATGGCCATTAAAATCGCTCTAGATAATTACCATTTATGGCTCATAAAACCAGCTCCTAAACACCAATTTCATTTTAATCGAAGTCGCAA
Source organism: Macrobrachium nipponense (assembly GCF_015104395.2). Lineage (NCBI taxonomy): Eukaryota > Metazoa > Arthropoda > Malacostraca > Decapoda > Palaemonidae > Macrobrachium > Macrobrachium nipponense. Next base: position 7,773,196 of record NC_061097.1, on the reverse strand, counting down.
GTAACTGTGGGAAAGTAGAGAGAAAAATCAACGCTCCAGTAATTTAAATCTAAATGAATGTTCATCCATTTTGAAGTTTCCATATGTTTTTTTTTTTTCTCTTTTAACCAAAGACTATTTTATCGCGGTAGTTTCCTAAATCGTTTGTCTCTCCCTCTACTGTATTTTTTTTTCTAAGGATTTTCTATTCCTGAAAATTTATTTGAAAGGTTCTAACGCTGACAAATATTATTAGAATATTAAAGACGTCAAATGAAGTCTATCTATCTACCATCTATCTATCTAATGAGTAAATTTTAGGTTGTTTTCTCATTTTGTTATAGTAGATATTGAGGCGTTGAATCTAAATGTACTATTTCATTTATTAAAGAATAGATATAGCTTGGCCATGATAGTAATATCAATAATAGCCAGCCCTTGAAATATCTATTAGGGTTTACATATAAATGGCTTTGGCACTCTATTGCGGTCACCCATCTACATAATGGTAATTTCAACATCCTTTCACATTCCTCAGAAAAACTGAGTAAGATGAGTAACTTAATATTAAGAAGATCGGTTTTTTTTCTTTTAGATGTAACTTTATTTCCAACAGCATATTATGATTAACTCTAATATTGTTGCACATGCTTAAGCTTTCCATATTAACTATTATTATCCTTCACCCCGAATTCCAGAAGAATCCAAAAAACGCTTTAAAGGTAAACAAGTAAAAGTGAACTGAAAAATAAAGCGTTAGCCTAAATTAAAGAACAAATAACAGATATTTGTTAACCTTTTCTACCGTCTAGATCATATTTATAAGAGGTACTTAAAAGCCGTATCTCTTTCTGGTGTGGTTTAGAAAATGATAAAATATCAAAAGATGATAATAAAAATTAAGCTGGCCATTTGCCCTCACGGGTAAATGGGTCAGAAATCGTGTTTTGCTTCGGGGTAATTCATATAAGAAAAAAATCATAAAAATAAAAATAATTACCACCGGGATTGTAATTTTTTCTACAAAATTAAGAGCCCCTTCAGAAGACCAAAAAAAAAAAAAAAAAAAAAAAAAAAAAATGTTCCATTTGTGAAAAAGAAACCAAATGGATGTTAGTATTAGTCTCGCTGCTATAAATCAGAAACGAAAACTCTGATATGAAAGCTTCCTTGAAAAGCACCAAAGAACACTTCCATGATAGTATTACTGGTATATCTCCAAAGATGCCTATGAACAAGGAAAACCAAGAGAAGTAAGAAGGTCACTAGGCGAAACCCGTGTTGATTTTTAAAGCCGAGGTTTTCTATGAAGGTATTCAGTTGATCGTCTAAACTCGACATCTCCCATGTTGAAAAATAGTCATTCTTGTGCTTTGCTGTTCTTGATTTACTTTGCCTTTTTTTTTACTTCCGTATTATTGCTCTTACTCTTATGCCCATACCTTTTACTGTAGTCTGTGTTTGTATCAATATCTTAAACCATCTTCATTTTATTTTCTGGAAAGATTACCACCATGAATGCCCATGATAACAATATTAATGGGATCTCCCGTCCATCGCCTCTGGCTGTAGATCTTCATAATAACTTTCAAAACAGGAGAACTCGATATCCGTAATACTGGAACAATTAATTTATAAATTTTTCACTTATTTTCCATTTTGGTTACGTACATCTTAAGCTATGTAATGAAAGCAAACAATAGTTACAGGGATGTATCCCCTTGCTCATTGTTTCAGCATTAGCATTACTTTATTGGTTATATACATCTTTTATTTTATATGTCATTCTGTTTTTGTGAACTAGATTTTCAATTTAATAATAATAATAATAATAATAATAATAATAATAATAATAATAATAATAATAATAATAATAATAATAATAATAATAATAATAATAATAATTCTAGTGCCCACATGCAGTTGCCATGCAGTCGAGATAAAATAACAAGTTCTTGCGATCGAGTTTCATGTAAATATATCCATTACCATTATAGTAACCTTATCATTCTATGCATCATTGTGCCAGCTTTTCAGTTATTTAAATCTATTTTGCATTCAAATGTTTTGTATTTATGTATATGACAATTTACATCTGTGTATTACATATCTATTTGCATCTGTGAAGAGACACTGATGCTCAGATTTAATCCTTTTCTAGATCTGTCGAGAGGTTGGGACTACATACTTTGTGGCTAGCTCGAGCTATTGACCTTTGTGGAAGTTGTATGAATAAATCAGTAAGCTTCAGACTGCACTCTCGTTTACACCTCACCTCACATTGGTAACACCGGAAAGATGACTGCGCCAACACCAATGACCCATACGCCATAAGTGAAAACCTCGCAGCCGCTTCCAGACGACTACTGTCCTTCATTTCCCACCACCCAGAGCGCATGGCTTTTCAGGGTGGAAACGATTTTCTGCACGAAGATCACCTTGGTGTCACGGAAAGCAAATTCCTGCCCGACAATATCCTCGAACAGATAGAAGGATGTTTCCAAGAACTAGTGGCCCCTATTATCTACGACATCCTGAAGGACCAGCTGAAGTCATCCTTCATCATGCTGCACGCCCAGAGAGCGAAGAAAAGTTAAGTATATCTTAGTTTTACCAGACCACTGAGCTGATGAACAGCTCTCCTAGGGGCTGGCCCGAAGGATTAGATATTTTTACGTGGCTAGGAACCAATTGATCACCTAGCAACGGGACCTACAGCTTATTGTGGGATCCGAACCACACTATATCGAGAAATGGATTTCTATCACCGGAAATAAATTCCTCTGATTCCGCGTTGGCCGAGCCGGGAATCGAACCTCGGACCACCGGATTGGCAGCCGAGCACGAAAACCACTCGTCCAGCGAGGAACTCAGAGAGCGAAGAAGTTCCTCAATCATGCGGGAGCCTAAACAGGAGACGAACAGATGTCATGCATGTACAAACTACTGCGGCGACTCATCATCCTACCGCCTGGGATGGCCAACCTTTGTCATCCTTGGACCTTGTGAGGTAAATTACCCCACCAAACAGTAGCAGTCAAGCCCAAAGCCTCGACCATGCCCATAGAAGAATTCTGGGTTACGGTTAATGAGGTACACATGGCACATACCATGGGCCGACAATTCCGCGCAGGACAATTCCGCGCCGACAATTCAGCACATGACACTTCAGCTTAGAGACAATTCAGCGCATGACGATTCAGCACAAGGACTGTTCAGCGCAAAGTCAATTTGGCGAAATATTTGGTGAAATAAAGCCAAAGCATGGCAAATTAAGCAAAAAGTGATAAGATTAGTTTTGTTTTGTAAATTATTTTTGAAATTCAAAAAATTAAATATGATATTTATTGAAATAAGATATTGAAAATTATACTAATTTATTTTTGATTTGGCGACAGAAAACAAAATTAACTACTTGCATTTAAAAATCTTGGTAATAATCTAAGATTGTTTACACTTTCAACCATCGAACAATTGAAGATTGTTATTTATACTATAACAACAAGCGAATGATAGTTACTGGTATTCTTCTAAACTCAGACTGGATGTATTTCCTTTTCTGGAGCGTAGTTTCTTTACAAACATTCGCTGAGCTAAAACAAAAAAAAACAAAATAAAAGCCCCAGGGAGCGGATTTTATCAGAGAAAGGTCGCGATCACATTCTATTATTCATATGTTCTGTGAAGGATGTGGAGCTTTTGAAATTGGAGCAAGACAACGCAGAGAAAAGGATACTGAGATTCAGAGCTGGACACGACTATTCCAGAAAAAAAGCAAAGTAGTATCAGAGAACAGCTAAGACAATAAAAACGACAGTTAGTAAATATGGGAATCGAGGTACAGGAATATTTTATAGTATGTCATTCCAATAAATATTTTTGTCTAGTTTTGAAATTCAGTGTTACAAATAAAAGATTAATTTGATGATTGTTTTCTTCGTTTTCCATGCTTTTATTTTATTTTGCAAAATGTCTTTGTGTTGAGCAGTCCTTGCCCTGAATCGTCATGCGCTGAATTGTCTCTAAGCTGAATTGTCGGCGCTGAATTGTCCTGCGCGGAATTGTCGGTGCTCCGGCACATAGAGTACCATCAGCAGCACCTCACACTGAACAGAAATCAGATACTGAAGAAGGCAGCAAGGCAGATGAGCCAGCCACCCCAACTTACAAAAGGCCCTTCCCCAGACAACACATCAGAGGAAAGCCCCCACAGAAGAGACAAGGGCCTCCAGAGGGTATATGCTCCTTTCTCTGGAGATTCGAGAGCAAGGCGAGAAAGTGCTACAAAGGCTGCCTACTCTAAAAAACACGCAGTAGGGCCAACCCACCCACCCTGAGAAATGTAAGTGGTGAGCAGACAGGGTGCCTCTAAGATAAATCGCACCGGCTCACTGCTGCCTTTCTTCCCGGTACAAGAGAAGGACTGAAACATGTTTCTTCTTAAAAGCTGAACTAACAAGGAGTTCCTAGTGGACACCTGAGCTTGCAGATCTTTCATCCTACACAGACCGGGCAAATGACTCAACCCTGGTCACCCCATCACCCCCCGTGGGAAACTACAACTGGTCTTCATAACAGCAGACGTGACATTGGCGTTATTAGGGGTGGATTTCCTAACAGTGTACGACCTACTATTCGATGTTGCAGCAAAGCAACTGGTTATAAAGACAACACAGAGTTCATCTCCCTAAATGTCAGGAGACGTACAACAACAGAAGCAGCATTAAGCCAACAAAAATGAAAAAAATATGTCCCATCGCACTCGACGTCCCACCAACAAAAATGAGGGCATTGTTACGAGTGTATGATAACGTATTCATGGATAACCTCAAGCACGTCCTAACGAAAATAGCGAAGCATAAAATCCGGCATCACATAGAAATAGAGGGTCCCCCAGATCCATTCAAGATTCAGATAGCCAGCTCCAGAAAAGTTTACCTATGTAAAAAAAAAAAAAAAAAAAAAAAGTGGGGTGGGGGGGGGCCACTCAAAGAAATGGACGAAGCCGGAATATGACAGAAAGCCCCCAGCCCATGGGCATTATCCCTACACGATACCAAAACCAGATGGAACAGAACGCGCCTGTGGATATTGACGATGGCTGAATGTAAAATCGAAGCCGGAGAGACTGCCTTTACCAAATATAACAGATATAACAAATGGAGCAAATATATTCAGAAAAACTAATCTGCTAAAAGGATATTTTCAAGTGTCTGTAGTAAAAGAAGACATTGAAAAGACCGCTGTCATCACCCCATTCGGCACCTACGCATTCAACTACAGCTATTTTGGCCTCTGTAACTCAGGGGCAACATTCCAAAGATTAATGGACGAAATATTCGTGGACCTTCCATTCTGTGTAATATATGTCAACGACATATTAATCTTCAGCCCAAATCTCAAACAGCACCTCAAAGATGTGAGAACAGTATTACAGAAACTGAAAGAAAACAATCTAATAGTGTGTGAAGATAAGTGTGAATAGGCAAAGAAAACGGTAGAGTTTCTTGGACACAAATTAGCCCAGAGGGCATCAAACCCCTGGCAAAATAAGCAATAACAGGTTTTCACAAAACTAACATCAGGGAAATCAGTGCAAACATTTTTGGGTTTAATAAATTACTATCACAGGTTCATTCTGAACAATGTAAAAATAATGAGCCCTATATATTGTCTCAAAGAAGATAAAATCATTAAATTAGGCAGAAGAACATCAGGCTCTAAAGACAAAGCAAAATCCAGATTTGACATTTTCCATTGTGTTCTGCAAAGCTCTGTTCTCAGTTAAGGTCTATTCATGTTACACTGTTGTAGTGTGGCATTTAATTTCTGCAATTTTGCTTTGTTCATTCTTTCGTTGTTTCCAGATTTTCAATACGCCCATCCAAATATTTTGGATAGTTATTTCTTTTTCATTAACCCTCTTACGCCGACTGGACGTATTTTACGTCGACATTTTTTGTCTCCCGTGTGCCGACTGGACGTATTTTACGTCGACTTACAAAAGTTTTTTTTTAAATTCGTGGAAAAATACTTATAGGCCTACCAGCCTAAAACTTTTGAATCCCACGCCTTGGGGGATGCTGGGAGTTTACGGATCAAGGCCTTGTTTTGTTTTGAAGCGTGACCCAAGTGCGCATGCGCGAAATGCCTTCTTCTCGCTCTAGTAAGCATCAGCAGCGCATCGTCCGAGAGCGATCTTTTGTCGGAAGCGTGTTTTTCTGGACTTGTGCGAGACTTTGAACATTTGTGTTGCTACAGGACATTCGTAGAGATGTCTCAACGACGTGTGAACCACAAAAGGCGCGTTTTACCACTCGGAAGGGATCGTGTTAAGAGAGTTTTGGACTTGGATGCTGGCGAGGGGCCAAGCACCCAGCATGACCCCGTGCCTCAAGGCCGTTCTGTGCGGCCACGTGTGGGGGTAAGTGTTTCAGGAACACATCGTATGCCTTTGGTTACCCCTAGGAAGCATGTGGGCGTCCTTAGGGGCATTAGTAGGCATTTGGGAGGCCTCCAACCAAGGGACATAGACGAATATCTTTCGGAGCTTGATCGGGAACATGTCGCAAGTCCTCATTTTGATGGCGAATGGTCATCGAGTGATGAGGACATCAGTCCCGATAACAGTGAGGACGAATATATGCCCCCAATTTCCGTTCGAGGCTCACATCCCGAAAGTGAGTTCGAATTCAGTGGTTTCAGTGCATATGAGGGGGAATCTGAGGAGGGGGAGGATGGGGATATGGGGTCTAGTTTCAT
>NC_061097.1:7756455-7761455 GCF_015104395.2 Macrobrachium nipponense | reverse complement strand
TCTACATAGCTTTCAAGATTTAGCTCTAGGGTTTGATTCTAATTAGTTTATTCTGTCGAACTGTTCCTCTGATGATCATCAAAGGACACTGTGGTGGAGGACATATCATTCATGATGACACAGGTAGTTTGTTGAGTATTCTAACGGAAACATTTCGAATGACATATTGGATGATTCATCATTATCGTGTCAGTTTTTCTGGCAAATTGCTTTGATGAAGGAAATGGAAATATTTCGAAACTGATTTTGATTTACTCTTGATTCCTCAAACTTACGGTAGATATCACTTTCTTGTTTCGTTAATTATAAGATGTATGTTGGATTATTCTGTTGAACCAACTTGTCTTTTCTCACGTTCCATTGCCCCAACAAAAATCTAATTTATATTGCATTTTTATGTCGCTTCATAAGTATACATACATACATACATACATGCACACTCATACCATATATATATATATATATATATATATATATATATATATATATATATATATATATATATATATATATATATATATATATATATATATATATATATATATATATATATATATATATATATATATATATATATATATACATATATAAGTCATATCACATTACCGTGATTCATATACATATATCGAGCTACAAATGTCCTTTAATATCTAATTCGCTCTACCTCTGCCAGTCCTGGAATTGAAGATGTCGATGGTTCGTGCCCGTCGGCCGGCAATTCTATTATCGTTGAATAAATTCCCCTTCGGCTAAACATATATGAAAAATATTATTCCGAGGTAGAGCGAATTAGATATTAAAGGATATTTGAATTTCGATATATATATATATATATATATATATATATATATATATATATATATATATATATATATATATATATATATATATATATATAGTGAAAATTGAGGGCGGTTCTATCAACCAATAGACATCAGTCGATACAAGGTGAAGGACAATCCTTTATTCCCATTATATGTACTTTTATTGTCGCGACGTTTCAAGACATAAGTCCCATTATCAAAAAAAAAAAAAAAAAAAAAAAAAAAAAAGGAGTTAAGACAAAAGTTAAAATCACAAACTCGGAATACATATTAAAATCTTAAAAAGTTAACAAATATAAAATGCAAGTACAAGAGTAGGAAGGAGTCAATACCATAAGGTGCTGAAAGCACAGACCGAGTGACAAAGACAATTCGGGCCGGGTCAGCTTCGACTTGAACTCACGAGAGATACAGAGGTGTTGAGGAAGACTGGGTGTTTAACTGCGGAACGAGTTGTTTAATGAAAAGTGATTCTAAAATAGCTAAATGCTATTCGTTAGGGGATTGGCCTATAATTTTAAAATCTTTGTAATTCATGTCATGTTTACATTTCTTTGTGTGCTCGCGTATACATGAAAACTCAGTTATAGAACAGGTGTCAAATTAACTAATCCTGAGTTTTCATGTATACGCGAGCACACAAAGAAATGTAAACATGACATGAATTACAAAGATTTTAAAATAATTGGCCAATCCCTTAACGAACAGCATTTAGCTATTTTAGAATCACTTTTCATTAAACAATTCGTTCCGCAGTTAAACACCCAATATTCCTCAACACCTCTGTATCTCTCGTGAGTTCAATTCGAAGCTGACCCGGCCCGAATTGTCACTCGGTCTGTGATTTCAGCACCTTATGATATTGACTCCTCCCTACTCTTGTACTTGCATTTTATATTTGTTAACTTTTTAAGCTTTTAATATGTATTCCGAGTTTGTGATTTTAACTTTTGTTTTATCTCTTTTTTTAGCTTGATAATGGGACTTTTATGTCTTGAAATTTCGCGACAATAAAAGTACATATAATGGGAATAAAGGATTGTCCTTCACCTTGTATCGACTGATATATATATATGTATATATATATATAATATATATATGATATATATATATATATATATATATATATATATATATATATATATATATATATATATATATATATATATCAAATATATAATATATATATATATATATATATATATATATATATAATATATATATATAAATATATACATATACATATATATTTAACATGAATTTTACTCTCTTTTCATATTTAAGGCTCGCATATCCCAGGAAAGTTCTCTCTCTCTCTCTCTCTCTCTCTCTCTCTCTCTCTCACATGACTGATTTTTTATGGTGATAAATAATAACAATAAAAAGGATAACAAAGAAAGAAATGCTTAATCGATTTTATGTCAGTTCAAAATCTTACAAAATTATTGTTATTATGTGAATCCAACCAAACTATTGTAAACTAAGGAAATTCAACCCAAGGGAAAACTCTTAGATTTGCTTGAGCTCACCATTTCTACCTACTTTTCTTATTACCAATAATCTTGCAGGATCGTCCTGGGTCCCTGTGCACATGCTTCCTTTAACTATGAGTTCTACCTTCCGTGACATTTAGTCAATAATTTCTCTAAATATGGGCCCGAGTATTATCAGCCTCTATGGTAGAAAAATATAATTAGTGCCCTTTCCGATAGAAATATGAAATGCTAAGATCTATGGGCTACTTTGCAGGAAAATGGTAAACTAGAATAAAAAAAAGTATGTATTTGAGATAATATAGTGGACAGAATACCTCTGCCAAGTGATGGAACGAAAGATTCAAATGTCAGTTCACAAGCATCCTAACTGAATTTCTGTTAATTTCTACAAAAGATAATCCTTTTTCTATCTCCAGGAGAAGTGACAAAGAACTAATACGGTAGTTTCCATGGCTATAGTATATGAAATTTTCATCAGCATTCAAATTACACAATAAACTGAGCATCTGGGGCTGAACCCTCGATGGATATTTTAGTCTACATTGATTAGAATTCGATAGCCCGTTCTTAAGATGATATCCTATTAAATCGTACACATATGCAGATAAACAAATGCGTAAAAGCAGACGCTTGGAGGGCTGCGGGTGGCACAACTTCCTTCAAGTTTCAGTTACAGTAATAATGATTCCAAAAGAATAATAATAAAAACCCCAGAAACATGAAAGATGATCATATAGCTCTTATAATTAATTTTCGATTTTAATGAATAAATACTAGTAGATGGCCGTACTAATTCGGGATCCATCCTATCGTTAACCCGATACCTTGTAAGGTAATTTCTTTCCTTTTATAGAAGTGTTACCTTCTTACCTGTATCTTAGAGAAATAATTCATGTAATTTACTTTCTTGGGCTCATGTGTTCGAAGTGAAGTAATTAGACAAGGTAAAGCAATGTCTATATCCATACAAGGAAGTAATTCAAACATGAAGACAAAGTCAGGAAGAGCTTATCCTAACTTAGTTTTGTTACTAATGAAAGTTATTACTGTCTTTTTGGGTATTGCTGTTCATTAGAAAATTCCCTTTCCTCAATTAATTAAAAACAGCAGATCTGCAATATTTTGACTAAAAGGAAGGCTGTTAATTAACGGAAACGGAGGTAGCCATCCATTTCAGCTCCCATTCCATTACGTAAGTCTTCCCTCTTTTCAAAATTTACTTACCTTGGGGTCAAGTTTTTGTAATAACATTTAACTGCTTATGTTCTGTGCTTATTTCGCTGGAAATTTTCCTATTTAATTATTTCTGAAAAAAATGGTACATTTGAAAGATATAGAGAATTATGACCATCGTGAAAGTTTTTTTTTTTTTTTTTTTTTTTTTTTTTAATCTCCAGTAAAGGAGATCGTGTGTTAGGTTTGGTCTATCTATCTGTCTATCAGCAAAGCTGTATGAAAATTGCGAATGGAAGATTTTCCCTATTCCGGGGAAGAATTTTCTTGTGGTTGAGCGTGGAAATCTGGATTCATGCATAGAAGATATTCTTTATCAATGTAGTAGTAATTGTCCTAACACATTGATATTATAGAGATCTAGAAATTAGTGACTCAGTGGTTGCATCAGATACCGGCATTTACTCCTCTGATCCTGTGCGCTTTACTGGATACGCTGATGAAATATGATTACTTTCGATGATTTAGATACCTTATTACCTGCTACATGCTTGTGGTGTGGTTTTTCCCAGACAGAGCACTAGAGCACTAAATATCTAAAAGAAGGGGTTTCTGCTAGAGATGAGTCCAAGTCCAGAGGGCTGCACCATTGATCATTTTAGCTTCTTACATTATTTACTCTATATATTGGATGGCTTTTTTGAAGTTATATCTTTAGCTGTTGTTTCTTCATTTCACTACACAATATCCTTTATGTTTTATTTATTTGTTTATTTATTTTTTAGTCATTATTTCAGTGAGTTACATTTTCTTGTCCGTTCTTCTCTTTGGCTTCTGTGAATATATGAACACTAAAATAAAAAAAAAAATATGTGTGTAGGTGTGTGTGAGTGTATGTTTTACTTAATTAGGAACAAAGTGGTCGTCCCAGCCTTGTTCCATTAAGGGTAACAATATATAAAATGTTGACTTGTAGGAACCGTCTAATGCGCGTGAAGACCAGAGTAATTACGACACGATATGAGCGCTTAAATGCTGATTATGCAGAGCGATGTAACGTCAAATTACAGAGATTCAATAACATTTTATCATCTCCTCAGAGGGATTAAGTAAAGCACACCTTATAATTGCAATCTTTGGCCTCATTACCTACGAGAAATATTAATTATTAAATCTTGCGCGTCAGCTCCTATCAGGTTCGAAGTTATGCTCTGGCTCCCGTTTATTTTGCTTTATCTTGCTGGTTATTTGTTTAGTACTTAATTAAATATATCTCACCCCCACCCCTCTCTCTCTCCCATACCGTAACATTGTAATTATTAAGCTTTTGTCCCTACGATACTAGTCGAACACGACAATTGTTCAGTTATGTTCAACACTGTCTCCATTTAATTTTAATATACACGTTTCTTTCTCTTATTCTTAGGAACTTAAAGACAGCTGTTCCAATTAGCTGGAAAAATAATTAATTCTTAAGTGTTCCAAGTTTGTCTTTTTTTTTTTTGGT
>NC_061097.1:7728955-7751455 GCF_015104395.2 Macrobrachium nipponense | reverse complement strand
TAACCTGTGAAATAAAAACTATTTTTCTTACAAGATAAAAAAAAAAGGATTTATATCTCATGATTGGATGCGGTGAGTATCCTTTAGGCGAAATCATGATTTTAAACGGATTGGAAGAAAAAAAAGAGAGAAAAAAGAGAGAAAGATAACACCTAAACTCAAATCTTAATGGATATGAAAGCAAAATGGGTCAATCTAAGGGCAAACAAATTCAATGAATGGCTAGAAAATTACTGTAGACATGACAGCTGCAATATTATGAGGCAAACTTGCAAAACATCAAAGGTTGACCGGCATTTCAATATGTAATCCTTTAATTAAATAAATACGGCATATCAATATGCAATACTTTAAATAAATAACTGATTCGAAGGGATACAAATTGTTGTCAGTTTGCAATACGTCGTATCCTTAGAATACATTTTACTGATAATTATCAATTTTCCTTTTTGCCCCCTATTTATTTGTAACGTAATAAAATGATGTCAACAGTAACTTTGCACGTGTAAATTATATGAAGAAGTAAAACCTGATATAACAATATTCAAGAGGACTATAATATAAAGGAAATAAAGCCTTCAATCAATTCATGCACAAACAATCGAGATACTACTTCAGGAGTACGTCATTAGCAAGAAACTCACTGAATTATCTTAATTGCAAGCAGGGCTAATGATACAAGTACATTAACTTTACTCCGAAAACGGGGAAATTGTAATGACGGCCAATCAAAAACAACAAAAGACAAACACACTTCACGGGAAAGCGGAAGATATGCAACCTCTCATGGTAAAAGATGAACGAAAAAAGAAAAAAAATCTATACCTTTCACCGGATGTTGAAAGTCAATATTTCCAAACTTTGCGGAGCCCCTTTACCAAGGCACCCGTAAAAATACGCTAGTTTTTGCCAGTTGTTCATGTTCTTTCTGAACTTTTTTTTTTTCGCAAATAGATACAAACTAAATTCAACAATTCTGGAGTATATTTATCGCGACAACTATTTTATGAGATGTATTGGGATTAGCTGTACCGTGTAGTGGGTCCAACACGTTCTTTCTAATATATTTATATATATATATATATATATATATATATATATATATATATATATATATATTAATTAATTTGTTTATTTGTTTATTTATTTATTTATTTATCTATTTATTTATATACAAAATTACAATTACAACTCTCACAGCTTAATAGGTAAGAACTAAATTCAGCAACAATCCTTGATTATATTTATAGACAGATATTTTGTTACGAAGCATGCCCTCGGGATAAGATATACCGTTTAGTGAGTTTTACATGTTTACACTCAATATATATATATATATATATATATAATATATATATATATATATATATCTTATATATATATGTGTGTGTGTATATTTATTAATCTATATATATATATATATATATATATTATATGATATATATATATATTTTTTATTGTATGTTATATACAATATATATATATATATATATATATATTATATAATTCTATATATATATGTATTATGTATGTTATATTATTTTATTTTTATATATAGTATATATTATTATATATATCTATATTAAATACACATATACATATTTTTTACAGCCAACATACCAGCGTAAAAGATAAAAAATAAAATGGATAAATATCTATGATATGTGCGGGGGCGGGAGGGGTAGTACATTTTCACATAACATCTCATGTTAGTCTGATCTCCTTTGTATCCTGAGATGAGGTCTGAGCGTTGCAAGGAGGTTAGAATGTTGCCACAAGTGTTACCAGATAGTCATTTGTGCCAATTCAAGTGATCTGAACATTTTTTCCATAAAATTCATTCAAATGTCAAAAGTCATGATTATCATACAATACATTCGACCCACACCCCCATCCCCTTTTTTTATGCCGCCTCAAAAGGGTTAATGTCTATGAACCAGTTTGAAAAATAATGTAGTCTGCACTCAAACGATAAAGGCAAAACTCTCGTCGAAAAGGTCTTGGTGAGTCGCAAATACCGATCATACAAAACAGGTTATTTGTTGTTATACTCTATACCAAGAAAGTCGGATTTAAAAAGATGACAAAATACCACATTTCATTTTAAATTTCTCCCTGAATTTAATTTCATTAGTCTTGAAACAGCAATAGTTACGTTCTTTTCGAAGAACTACTATAAACAGCGAATATTTTTGTTGAAACAAGATTATGTTATTCAGAAACACTTCTAGATGTTAATGATGTCGTATTTCAAAGCAGATCACCTTGAAATATTCAGAGCCTCCGGCGAATATAAATATCTCTGTTCGCATTTCCAGCAAGCAATTCTATGACTTATAAGGACTGTTAGGCAAACTCCTGTCTAATTAAAAAATTACAGATAGCAGTGACAAACTTCTATAAATACCTAAAGTAACGTAAGATACTTTGAGGAGGAGTGAGAAGGACAATCAAATCCAATAAATAACGTTAATGACTTAGGGACTCCCTCTAGCTATATGTTTCTAGAGAGTGAGAGTAACGCTCAGTACACATCGTCATGAGCAAGGGGACAGAACCCAAGCTGTTTGTGTCTTAATTAAGAATAGTTTTGAGGAACGTTTTCTCTTCTCTGGCATTCTGGCTGTCTTTTTTTTTTTTTCCTACTCTTCTCATTTCTCAGACGAATTCAGTGGCAGCGGAAGTCAATTAAGTCCTTTGCATTGATCAGTTCCCTAATTATCCTGTTTTCTCTCAGGCAAAATTTGTGAATGGGCTCTATAATGAACAACGGATTATATGTTTAATTTGGCAATGACGTGTCAAGTTTTCTCCATTACGCACCAAAAATTCATTTTGTAGAGGAAGTCGCGGGCAACATTATCGAGAAAATATGCTAACACTCACTTTTTCGAAAGCAGACAAGTACGGGTGAAAATATAAATCCAATCATGGGAAAAGCAATATTGTCCATTCTCTTACGACAGTTCTGGAATCAATGGTGATCAATCCTTTCCTTGTCACGGAAAACAGATTTTGTTATGCAGTTTCCTCCCAGAGATAGCGAGTAATTTTCTTTTATTGGATTAAGATAAAATAATGAAATTTGTTGATCTTCCAATGATCAAATATTTGTTTTTGAAAGGAATTCAAAATAACTAGATTGAGTAGTATGTTGTACATGTTAATACAAGTTGGACAAACTCGCAGAAAAAAAGTAAGTTTTCTTCTCTTTTGTTTTGTTAGTAAAACATGTAAATGGCGTCTGTTTGCTTATCGGTTTCATTAGAGCTAACCTATTCTTAATTAAGGGGAACAATTATACGCCTAGCTTCATCCCTTGGTTCCCTCATTAAACTTTCTGAGTAAATAGACTTGAAAAAATCGTGGTAATTTCCAGCTCCTCTCAGCGATGTGTTGGTATGTTAATTCCAACTCACATTTTCATCATTATTTTAGCTGATGATCACAAAAGCCACATTATGAAGTAATATTGAGTCATAATCTTGTTCTTATCAAATTGCAAACTCAAAACTCGATTACAGTCATAATTATTTTGAATAACATTGGACTCTAGTCCTGAAAAATATGATTTAGAACCATTATTACCATTCAGAGAAACTTAGACATAAAAGAAAAGGGTTACCATTAATTTTTCATAACCTTTAAAAGGTGGAGCCTGTGCCAGAAATAGGACTCGGATGATGGAAGATGCAGACTGGAAATTTCAATTGAAGATGAGGTTGATAGTTTGATTAGCACTTCATTGTTATCTGTTGTTGAAGTATTTCTTACTAAAAAATACTATTGAAGAGATTCGACAAGAAACTTCTATCCTTCCTTTCTAAAATATTTTCAGAATATTCCACTATCCTGAAATTTTTCCAGAAAACTTGTTTTCGACGGGATATCAATGGACAAACGAAATTATCAAGAGTACATATAAAATCTCTGGAAAAATATTTGCATTCCTGTCGCAGTTTCTAGACAGACAGTGGAAAGAAACAGGATAAAGCTGAAGAAGGATTTTCGCGAAAAAGGTAATGTTCTTACTTGTGCCTGGGTGTTTTGGAAATGTATCTGGAAAATAAATAATAAAAGCTGATGACCACTGCCAGATATACTATCATGTGACCTTCTCGAGATGTTCTGGTACCATTTGATCACTTAGGTCATCAAGAACGCACAGGATATTTCAGAAAGGGACCGAGGATGTTTCTACCCCGCCCGGGATCGGTCTCGAGACTCTTGTTCAATTTCTACCGAAGATTTTCATCTCGAGAAGGTCACATGATGGTATATCTGGCAGGGGTTATTAGCTTTTATTATTTATTTTCCAGATACATTTCCAAAACACCCAGGCACAAGTAAGAACATTACCTTTTTCGCGAAAATCCTTCTTCAGCTTTATCCTGTTTCTTTCCACTGTCTGTCTAGAAACTGCGACAGGAATGCAAATATTTTTCCAGAGATTTTATATGTACTCTTGATAATTTCGTTTGTCCATTGATATCCCGTCGAAAACAAGTTTTCTGGAAAAAAAAAAAAATATATATATATATAATATATACATATATATATATATATATATAATATATATATACTATATATATATATATATATATATATATGTATATGTGTGTGTGTGTGTGTGTGTGTGCACGCGCGCAGGTGCTTTCAACAAATCTGTTCTCAACCAACAAATCTTTTTGGAATAATCTTAATAGTCAACTCCATTCTCCGCCCTGGTCCTATAGTATATATATATATATATATATATATATATATATATATATATATATATATATATATATATATATATATTATATATATATATATATCATTCTTTTACTCCTTTAATTTACAAATGAACATTACAGATAGCAGCGTTCTTCGTGCCAGATTAGTTTACATTTAATGAATTGGTTTTAATATTTAGAGAAATTGTTCATAGATATTATTAACTGACGAAAAGATAAAAAAAAAACTTCCTGCATTCCATGAAAACATGAAAGACGCAATAAGCAAAAAGTTTTTTGATACATTTACGTTTGGGATAGAGAGAGAAAAGTAATTGAAATGTTTTCACACAGTAGAGGAACTTTGCCCTGATCGTATGGGTTTCAAATTTGTCTTATGTGAATGGGTATTAAAAAGAAATCGGACTTCACGCGTTCATAATGTCACTGATCGCGGTGTTATCTTTATTATTGTTTCCACAATATAGCCTCGTTCAGCTCTAAATGTACAAACACACCAGAAGGTTTATAATTTTCGTCGACAGTTTTGATGTTGATTCGAAGGGAGAAACTATAAGGATTTGCCATTGCAATATGTCATTTGTCGACTTAAGCGTTTAAATGTGATATTCAACTGTTTGGTAAGAATTTGCATTAATTTATTTTTCTTTCTCTTTCTCTCCTCTATCCCTTTCTCTCTTGAGGACCCTTTATATCTTAACATGAATCGATGCAAAACTTTTACACGTCATCCTCTTCAGGTCAAAGTGGAGTCTAACATTTTTTGGAATTTTTTGTAAACCAGTTTTCATTAATTTCATTATATTTAATTTTCCCCCTTTTGCTTCATTAAGCTTACTATTTTCGTGTAGTAATGGTCTCGAACATCGAAAGTGGTATCGCAGTTTGTCTTCTGTAATACTCGTTCCTTCCCCTATGCATCGCCATAAGCAGTTTCCCTAAGGATACTGACTCATTAGATTTTTCATCTCATGAGGTCCTATCCGTCAGTTTCTGTCTGAGGACCTTGTGACTTTTCGGGAGATTATAAACCACTTCACTGGTTTGTCTGAAGGTCAAAATCGATACGTCGTCAAATGTAAGTTTTCACGATCTGAAATAAGAAAACTTTGAAATATTTTCTCTCTCTCTCTCTCTCTCTCTCTCTCTCTCTCTCTCCTCTCTCTCTCTCTTATTACCTTCGCACTAAGCAAAACAAGGATATCTGTTCCATCCTCCCGAATAAATACAGGGCAAAAGTTCCTTCCTCACTTGAAGCAGCAATTTCCCTCATCTTGTATCATTTATTGTTATGGTTCTATTATCATTATTCCATTTATAGTCTAGTCAAAGGATGGTGATATTCTGGTATTTTCACACTTCTGAAATCCTTGTATCTTATTTAACAAAAGGAGGGTATATCAGATCTTCTCCAATGTAAAATATTGATTTCCTGATAGGTTGTGTAAAATCATGCTATTGAAGATTATCCTTGGGAAATGTTGTACAGCTCTCTCTCTCTCTCTCTCTCTCTCTCTCTCTCTCTCTCTCTCTCTCTCTCTCTCTCTCTCTCTCTCTCTGGATAAACAGGAATAGTACCTGTTCGGTGCTAATCAAACAATGAACCGAAAAGAATCATAAACAAATTAAGACAAAATTTGTATTGGGAAAATTATACTCAATTCTCCACGAAACGAGACATTTATGAGTGATGCAATTCGCTTAGACTTTTATCAAAGTCAAAGGTGCAAGACGCTTTAAAGGATCTAGGGTCTAGGAATAGACAAAGTGTATAGAATAAGGGACCCATTCTATATATCTTGGGAATAGACACGTGTTGACACTGTGCAGCGTGTCAATATGAAAATAAGGTGATAGTGATATTGTTAATTGCATTATTGAATTATTTCCGAGAGAGAGAGAGAGAGAGAGAGAGAGAGAGAGAGAGAGAGAGAGAGAGAGAGAGAGAGAGAGGGAGAGAGAGAGAGAGCATCCACATAGACCATACGCTCACAAGTAAATTTAGTACTGACAAAGTAAATGACTCTACTGTAGCAAGATATGGTCAGTGCCAGAACTCCAAAATAAAATGAAAGGGAGAGAGAGAAGAGAGAGAGAGAGAGAGAGAGAGAGAGAGAGAGAGAGCATCTCACAAAAACCATAAAATCATACACTTATAAGTAAATCTTGTACTGACAAAATAAAGGCCCCTACCATAGCAAGATGTGTTCAGTACCAAAGCCCAAAAAATAAACGAGAGAGAGAGAGAGAGAGAGAGAGAGAGAGAGAGAGAATTCAATCTGTCTCCATAATTCTCAGTAATCGCTTCCCACTTGCCTCTCTCCCGGCCTTCCAAAACAAATCCAATTTCGGTGGAATCAGCTCAGTTACTTCAGTTAAAGAAGCCAATAACTTAACGAAGAAATCGCGTATCACAGTCGAGACTAAAGAGAACTTGGTCGACATCTCTTAAGAGGATTCAGACGTCAGTCACAAGACGAGACTTGACTCAGGATTAAAAATCGATGTTTATCTTCTAGAAGTTATCCGCATGAGGAATGAGTAGGCATATGTTCAGTTCATTTATGTGTGAATGTCTGAATGCAGTGATGTACGTAACTACTAACACTTCTGTCCGTGCTGTTTCTTTTTTTAATTTTTTAAGTACTTGTTATTCATTATTTAACCATTAAATAATTCAGTCGTTTTCACTTATTTATAAATTCCTCTCTTATGTGCATTTTATTTAACTATTGACATAATCGTAATCATGCAATTTTTTAACTATTCCAGGAGGCTTACCCCAATGGCAAATTATATTAGGCATTAATCTGATATTTTGCCCCAAAAGTTTTGCAGAGTCATTAACAACACTAATCACCTTCCCTAATTCATTCATGTTAACCCAAGGGGAATTTTTTAGTCGGCTCACAGGCGCAAACCTCGTAACCAAGAAATCAGGACGTACAGTGAAGCGCTTTTAATCACACAGCTATCACGAGAGGTATTAGTATATGCTGCCTCTAACCTACAAATCCCTGTCTCGCTCAGGTATTTGTTGTTTTGGAGTCAGTATCAACCTACCTCGACCTTGATAACTGTGTAGTGATTTTGTCAAACGTAGACAATTAATGAGTCTTATCACATCACCGTGATTCATATATGCACATATATGTGTGGTTAAAAGCGTTTCACTGTACGTCCTGATTTCTTGGTTCCGAGGTTCATGCCCGTAAGCCAAAAAAATGATTATATTACCTTTGTTTAACATATATGAGAATATATTAATTCCAAGGTAGAGCGAATTAGATATTAAAGGACATTTGTAGCTTAATGCTTATATATGAATCACAGTGATGTGATAAGACTCATTAATTGGCTACGCACGACAAAAACACTTGCACTGTTATCAAGGTCGAAGTGGGTTGATGTCGACTCCAAAACAATGAATTTGTGGGTGAGAGGCGGCATTTACTTATACCTCTCGGGGTAGCTGTGGTGTTAAAAGCACTTCACTGTACGTCCTGATTTCTTAGTTCCGAGGTTTGTGCCCGTGAGCTGTCGAAGTTATTATCAACTGAAAAATTCCCCTTGGTTTAACATATATGAGAATGTATTAATTCCAAGGTAGAACTAATTAGATATTAAAGGACATATGTAGCTTAATGGGTACATATATATAATAGTATATATATATATATATATATATATATAATATATATATATATATATAATATATAAATAAATGCAATCATACATTTAAAATGGGCTTGAGGGCCTGTCTCAGAGTAGGTATTGATTATGCAAGCACTAAGGTTAGCTTAATTAATTATATTTGCACACACGGAATCTTGTTAGAAAGAATTAATAAACCCCACAGTTTTAAAGGGGACTGAAGGAACCCATAACACAAATGATAATCAGTAATGTATTAGATCTTGTAGAAGAGGAGCAGGTGGCCAGTTTGCCCGGACATGTGGCACATAGGAGACACGAAGGATGAGACAAATTCCGGAGCAACACGAGGCAAGAGTCCAGAATCCACAGCAGCTGAATTGCAGCCTTTGATGAAAGCGATCTTGCTTTGAGATAGGTTGTGTAATACACGTGAATATTGGTCGAGGAAAGAGTAGATTGAGGAATGAATAAGTAAGATATATGAAAGCAAGCTGTTATTTTAATTATCCATTTCGAATGGAAGAGGTTGTGTTACTGGTTATTAACTCGACAAATGTACGTTACTTAACAAATGACATAATCTCTGGCTGATCGCCAATAATAATGCGATTATAACGTTGCAAAGATAAAACACAATACCACTTTAGCACAGTACAATGGCAACACAGCACCACAATGCGATTATAACACAAAGAAATTATAACACAAAAAAATTATAATACAAATACAGGAATTGCTCAGAAAAATTAAAAAGATATTAAGTCGAAGATCGAGATTGACTGACTGCTATAACCTGCACTTGCTCATTACCTGATGATGGAGAAGGAAATTTAATTCAATGTAATAATAAATAGGCTAGCAACAGGTGTCTCTAATGGGAATCAGTAGCTCAAGAATGATCCATAAAATTAAAAACATATGGTACTTGAATCGGAGATGGCGTAAACTTATTACACCTCCCCATTCCAGAAGATATTCCAACCCTAGACGATTTGGAATGACGAAAAATAGCCATCTATGAAGAGAAGCAATTCACATCCACAACCATTAAGTGATAGTAGAACATACAATTCAAGCAAGGTAAAACTCTGCGGAATTTAGATTTACATAAAATCAACATTTGATTTACTTTATTCGCAGAGACCAAAAATTTATATTCTTATTAAAAATTGATGAAGCAAAAATTTCAACATTACTAAAATAGATGCAAATGGAAATATTCCTTGAAAACGTCATATTGGCATTAGTTATTAAATCAAAAAGAACAATATAATTAACAATATTCGCAAATAAATAGTAATCATAACGTGTGCTTAGACCATACATAAAAATACAGGGTAATTATGGTTAGCTGAATTCTATCATGCATTATATACTGTTAGCTTTATTGTAAGGTAAAAACATGCTAGTCATAGTACAAGAGCCAAAGTCCTTTGAACTAACCGAGAATGGCCAAAAGCGAAGGTGGTTGATTCTAGGGTAAAAACGCGGGCTGAATCCAAAAATGGACGTCTTACAAGTCCCTGGTGGGATATATGCCTGTAAGACACCAACCATCATGACGGCCGTGGCAGAGTTCCAAATAAATGTGACAACTTAAGGCGGAATTGTCATTCATTAATGATACCCTTCGTATTCTGTCATTATACTAAAATTTATTTACATTTTTATTTTTATTCCAGCGTGATATGATGAATGCATGATGACAGAGACTCCCAATGAAGCAATTCCAGGATCTTCCAAGCCCGTGAAACGCATTTGCATACTTCATATTACATCCGACACAAAAGACAGTGATGTTAAGAAATATGATGAAAGCACATGGAAGACTGCAAAGAGAGCATCAAATGTGAGGAAAGAGAAATGTAAGTCCTCTAGATATGCTTCTGTCTGCGAAACATTGCAATCTCTAAATCATAGTGAGAAATATGGCTACCAAAGGCAACGCTACAAGAGATTCACTTCAGCACCCAAGGTCCTTCCTGAAAAAAGAAACATAAATTTAGGGAGGACAGATGATAATCAGCAGCCTTTACTGTGATTGAAAACATGTACAATATCTCCATCTACATCCAAAACCGCAGTTCTCCAACTTGTGTGTATATTTGGCAACCGGTCTCAGAAAAAAACGTCAAGGGAAACATGCACGTTTAGGGAGTTGTGAAACCTCTTTTGCTCCGGAGAAAATTGAATATGCTGCAACTGTGCTTAAGGATAAAGTCTTGTTATTGAAAATAGGTAATGTAGATTTTATAGCAAAGGAAGTAAAGCATCAATAAGCTGTCGAAAGACTATTTGAATGAAGCAGAAAGACAAGAAAAGACGCACAAGGACAGTGAACATACTCAACTTCGTGACCTCCACGAGATAGCTTTCAAAAGGCTGTCTGAACACATCTCTACTTTAATATCCAAGAAGGTTGGGCTGAATTACTGAGCTCTGAAGTCCCGTTACCTCCGGATATTGATGGGCCTTGGTGAATATGATTATGTGAGAAGATATTGACACAGTTCAGTGATAGATTAAGGACATATCGTTTGTCAAACAAAAGCACTGTGGTCTGTGCTAATCATATTGAGATGCATGCTGCAATCAATGAAGCCTTTTTTGCACTTTCTTTTACCAATGCTACTATTGTTGATGCTGCCTTACAACTTTGCTCTCTCATTCTGCAGCTACAGGAAAACACAAAACCCTTGCCTCAAGACATCACTGTTGATACCTTATGTGCTGGTGAGGCAGATGCTCCTGAAGAGTTATTTCTATTCTTCCAGGCACTTTACATTGGTAGCCACTCTTCTGTAATGAGTCCCTGTGTTGAACGTTATGTCCAGTCATCTGCTGATGATTCAGTCTTTGCAACACCCCGTGGAAGGGTAAAACCAGCAAAGCACAAATCCATAGGACTTGGTATAAAGAACATGACTGGAAGCAGGAAGGTCTTGGACATACAGCCCTTTTGGTCACTGTATAAGCTATAATGCATCTGAAGCTATGGAGACAGATATGGCAACCACTGTGGTAAGTCTAGATGGAATAGTTCAAGACCCTGGTTTGTCCACAAGTACATCATGGGACAATTATGATGAAAACTCTGAAACCCAACAGGGAAAAGGACTTTACATGATACCGTTGGCATTTGCTGCCAAAATGTTCTTAAAAAAGACATATCAACCACCAGTCCAGCAGGTAAAGATACAACACAAGCATACATGCCACCAAAAAAAAATAAGCGAAAAAGAGTTTGACTTTGACATGGTTCATCCCATTTCATATCCAAAGCGACCTTGTATCTCAACCTTCAACTATTCAGTTAAAGAAGTTAATAATCCTAGTCACCTGATTCAGATATGAAGAAGAGATATAGCATGGACAATGTCATGTGAACTATTTGACGATACACCAATGTGGTCCAGTTGGAGTTCATGCATCACAGAAGATAAACTTCCATTCCAGTTTGTCAGATAAATGGAGAACTTACATCTACCCCGGCACGACTGGATGTGGTTGCTGAAATGATGAGACGTTCAAAGGCTGTTACAAATGAGTGTGGCGATACATACACGCTAGTGACCTACGTTCTGGCAATAGCAAAACCAGCGATGCAGATATAGTACTAAGAATCTCCAAAATATGATGATCTGTTCATAGGCTTTGGTGCTTTTCACACTATGATGGCTTATTTTGCTTCACTTGGATATTTCACCCACTGCTAGCTACAGCTTTCCAGGCGTTGCATTTTCAAAGTTTTCTTAAAGCCAATTGAACAGGATATGAAAACATATAAAGAATGCTGCATACTTTAAACTCAGTGCCTTGGGTACTGAAGAGAATCTCTTGTAACGTTGCCTGTGGTAGCTATATTTCTCAGTATGATTTAGAGATTGCAAAGTTTCGCAGACAGAAGAATATTTAGAGGACTTATATTTCTCTTTCCTCAAATTTGACGCTTTTATCGCAATCTTCCATTTGTTTTCATCCAATTCCTTAACATCACTGTGTTTTGTGTCGGATGTAATATGAAGTATGCAAATGCGTTCCACGGGCTTGGAAGAGCCTCGGATTGTTTCATTGGGAGTCTCTGCCATGATGCACTCTGAAATGAAAAAAAAACTGTAATATGGATATTGATAAACAATATATGATGCAACCAAGCGTTTTTGCATTGCGCCCATTTAGTCATGAATTGAAACATAAAAATCCAATATATATATTTTAAAACATTAAAAGATTATTTAAATGTAAAAAAAATTTATTATAATGACAGAATCCGAAAGGTATCATTTATGAATGACAGTTGCGCCTTAATTAAGGTGTCATATTTGGTCGGAACTCTGTCACGGCCGTCATGACGGTAAATGGTGTTTTACAGGCATATTTCGCACGAGGGACTTGGAAAACGCCCATTTTTGGTCATTCTCGGTTAGTTGAGAGGACCTTAGCTCTTGGACTATTAGCCCTGCACCAATAGGGAGACGTATGTTATAAGGATTACCTATGAAAAATCATTCAGTCTTCTGTACATCACATAATATTTTCTTTCGTGTTCCTGTATTTGGTTATGAATAAAATAAAAAAAATATATAAATTACTCTGAAAGTTATGAATAAAATTAAAATTGGAGGTTGCTTAAAATCGCATATATATATATATATATATATATATATATATATATATATATATATATATATATATATATATATATATATATATATATATATATATATATGTTACAGTCAATATCTAAATCCAGACAATTTGTAAAGTGACTGATTTTTTCAGGCAGTTTGTGAATTGCCTGGTTCACCCAGTCAGTTTATAAATCAGCTAAAAATCGCAGACAATTTACAAAGTGACTAAAATTTTGATAGATTTTCTTGGCATATTGACTGAAATGATCCTGCTACGGGTCACAAATCCCCAACCCCGCCCGGCCGAGGAACGAACCCAGGACCTTGTGTGTGTGTGTGTGTGTGTGTGTGTGTGTGTGCGCGTGTGATTCAAAAAGTCTGATCATGAACAAACCCGCAACAGTGTGTGTGTGTTTGTGTGTGTGCGTGTGATTCAAAAAGTCTGATCATGAACGAACCCGCAACAGTGTGCGTGTGTGTGCTAGCTAGCTGGAGCAGTTGTGTCTTGGTCTTGTCCCTGCCACTGTCCTTCTGTGAGGTTCACTTCGTTTATAGAAGATATGGCGTGTTCCCAAGAAACACATTTTTACGACAAAGTGATGTTAAAGAAAAATTCGGACTCAAAGTCATTAACACTGACTAAACTTGAGTATTACAATCTGATAGAGGAACTCAGAGTAGCAGCATCTGTAAAAGATAGATCAAATGGGCAGTATTACATCCTTGGACGTTATGAAGTTCTTCAGTGTGGTGGTGTTGAAAAGTTGATAAAAAAACAGGGAAGGATGAAACTCAAGAACCCGTTTATTTTGTGCACGTTGAGGATATATATGTTTGAAACAATAAAACGTGCTCACATTGCTATGGGCCATGGCGGCAGAGAAAAAATGGTCAAAGAATTGTCAAGATATGCGAACGTAACGAGAGATACTGTAGAACTGTTCAAATCTGTGTGTGTTCAGTGTCAAAAGAAACGAAAGAGATGTGCGACCAAGGGTGTTACTGTCAAACCGATTTTATCTAAGGACTACGGTTCACGAGATCAGGTGGACCTTGTCGACATGCAGTCTTGCGCCAAAGGAAAATATAAGTGGATAATGGTGTACCAAGATCATATAACAAAGTATTGCATATTACGTCCCTTAACTTCAAAGAGAGCAGCTGAGGTTGCATTCCAGCTAATGGACATATTTTTAATGTTCAGAGCCCTTCAAATTCTGCAAAGTGATAATGGTAGTGAATTTACAGCATTGGTTATCTCGGAACTCAAACTTCTTTGGCCATACCTGTTAATCGTTCATGGTAAACCAAGGCATCCACAGAGCCAGGGATCAGTTGAACGCCTTAACTGCGATATAAAAGACGTGCTTATTTCATGGTTAGGGGATAATCATACAAGTGACTGGCCCATGGGACTCAGATTTGTGCAGTTTCAAAAGAACACCAGTTACCATTCTTGAATTAAACAATCCTATACAAAGCACTCTTTGGTGTTGAGGCCACAGTAGGTCTACGCTCAACTGCACTTCCAGAAGAAGTTTTGAAGACAATGATCACTGAAGAGGATTTACTTGGAGCTTCCAGTTTCCCCTCTGACTCTACTCGTCCTGACGAATCACCTGAGTACACGAACCCTCCAGACCAATCACCCGAGTGCATGAACCTTCCAGACAATTTACCTCAGAGCACGAAACCTCCAGACAATTCACCTGAGTGCATGAATCATCCAGACGATTCACCTGAATGCTCTACTCCTCCAAATGACTCGCCAGAGGACTTCGCTCAGCCAGGTAGTGATACTCTCTCACTCACTCACTCACACACACACACACACACACACACAAAATTATAAAAGGTAACTGATAACTAATCTGGTTAAGTTCCAAACCACACAGCAAGTCTATCACCATTTATTAAATGTTTTCTTTTGTTATTAATCAGAGGGCTCTGCCTATCCAGACAGTCCACCCTGTGGCGAGAATCCTCAAGGAAGACTTCATAAGCTCCAAGAAGACAAAGCACTTCAACGGTCCAGAGCAGCAGCTGGTCACTTAGCTCAAGCTGAGTGCATGGTCAAACGTAGCCATGTAGAACATGTCCAAGGTAATCCAGGAGGTAACATGACAATTCCCATCCCGTTAGTTGATCGAGGAAAAAGTGATCCACGAAATGTTATCGGTGTTATCTTAGATCGTAACGAAAATTACATGTATCTAATAGGCATGACAGATAGAATACTCAAGGGGCGCTAAAGTAGGAGCCAATTTGATATTTGCAGCCAGCAACTGTATAGTATTGGTGAAGTGAGTGCAGACAAGGAGGTAGGACTACGTCAGGCAGTACAGCAATCACCTAGGTTTGGTGGTCAAGGTTATGCTAAGTGCAACTGTACTGTAGGCAAGAAACAGTGTCAAACAAATCGCAGTAAATGTTACAAAGAAGGTTACAAATGCAATAGTTGGTGACACTCTAGCTGAATTGTAAGAATAAAAACTGATACAATATTTAAAATGTCACAGTTTATACTTTATTTTTAATTCTGATATATCGTCACATAGGTTTTAGAAAATAAAATTTTACTCAAGAACATGGTTTGTTTTTCTGTCAGTTCATTACTTCATATGAGTCAATATCTTACGGAAATAATGAGCTCTGAGCTCACACTGAGAGGGTAACAGCTAGATAAACACACACACACACACACACACACACACACACACACAAAAGGACCTGGGTTCGTTCCTCGGCCGGGCATTGTTGGGCATTTGTGACCCGTAGCAGGATCATTTCAGTCAATATGCCAAGAAAATATATCAAAATTTTAGTCACTTTGTAAATTGTCTGCAATTTTTAGCTGTTTTATAAACTGACTGGGTGAACCAGGCAATTCACAAACTGCCTGAAAAAATCAGTCACTTTACAAATTGTCTGGATTCAGATATTGACTGTAACATATATATATATATATATATATATATATATATATATATATATATATATATATATATATATATATATATATATATATATATATATATATATATGATATTGTCATTCAAATGTATATCTTATCAAGAACTGTTATGTTTAACATTCTAGTTTTCATTTATTTTGTGTAATAATGATAAATGTCTCATTTGTGTAATGTGTGTTAGATTTCACAACAAGCATGAATTAGATTTACTAAAGGGTAACATGATTCTATAAAATTGCTCATTTTGTTTCCTAGCAACATGTGCTCTCTACTTATGATATTGAATGCTTTGTTTAACTTAGCTGTCATTAACAGCTAGTCACCCAGTCACGTAAGATTTTGCCTCAGCCAAAAGATAAGGGAAGGCTCTGCTCATTGGTGTTTAATAAACACGCAATAATTATTAGCCACGTGCTGGTTATATCGAGCATGGAAAGGCTTTGTCCAAAGGGATGTTTTCTTAAAATCATCATATGCTTTTGAGAATTACTGAGAGAGAGGTATTCCACCAAAGCACATGAACATTACACAATGTTTTGTAAGGCAGCAGAGAATCTTGACCCAAAAAGGGTTCTTAATAATGACGTCATTCATTCTGAGTTCGAGTCACACTGAACCGAAAGTTCCAATACGTTTTGCTTTGGAAATTACGTCATCTTTATTTTTCCTGAATGTTCTAAGAGTCCTGTTTTGACTAAAGACAGAAATTCTTATTATTCAGAGGCTTTTGCTGTAAAGGGCTCACTGGCTTTAGAAAGTGCACATACACTGTTAGTTAATTAAGTTGGTGGTGTACCATTTGTTCCTTGTACTATAGTGACAGACAAACCGTTGAGGATTAGTCCTTTGATAAATTTAGAGAAGAATAACCCCCACCTGGTTCCTAGTTGTGTAACTACCAGGAGTATGAAGAGGACTACACACACAAGAAGGATCAAGTGAAGGATCTTTGACCTTGAAAGAGTTATTTCAGGAAAGTGATGTTTTCCCTGATGATGACGCAGAAGAGATTTCCCAAGAAGATAAAAAAGAACTTATTGTTCTTGAAGAGACTCAGAGTAGCCAGAGTGTTTATGAAGATAATAGTGAAGCTACAGTAGCTAAGATAGCAGATATTGAGAATCCAGCCCTTGAAGTTGGTCAAGTGACAAGAGAAAAGCTAATGGAACTGCAGAAGAAGGATACATAATTACCTGATTCCTTCTTCAGAGTTGTTGATCAAGAAGAGATGCAACAAACTCCAACCTGTTACTATCTAAAGGAAGGTTTGCTGATGAGGAAGCACAGACCTACAGATATACAGGAGATGTTGAATGGAATGAATATCATACAATTTTAATTCCATTTTTATTGAGGAAGCAATTGGTAGCAACAGCACACGAGTCTGGATATATGGGAATCAGGAAAACTTGGGAAGATTATGAAGTATTATTTTTGGCCTGGACTTCACAAAGATGGTAGCAGGCTTTGATCGGAAATGTTACATCTGTCAAATGCCTGGAAAACCAAATGAAACAATTCAGAAAGCTCTCCTACAACATATAGAAGTTAGGAGGAGAATCCTTTAGCAAGGTGAGTATAGATGTGGTCGGACCACTTTTCGCAAATGAAGAAGGGTAATTAATATCTGTTGACCTTAATGTGTCCTGTGACAAGATATCCTGTACCGATCCCATTTAGAAACATAACTGCCAAGGTAACTGTTGAGAAGTTGGTGGAGCTTTTCTCAAAGTTTAGAAAACCAGAAATTGTGGAAAGTGATAGATGAACGAACTTTTCTTCTAAATTGTTCCAGGATGTGGTGAACTTGTTATGGGGGAAACAACAGTTATCAACTGCTTATCATCCAGAGAGTCAAGGACCCTTGGAAGGGTTCCAGTAGACATTGAAATGTATGTTAACAAAATATTGTTCCGAATGAAGCAGTGCATGTGATGTTGGTTTACCCTTAATGTTATGTAAAGTTAGGAAACCTTATCAAGATAGCATGGGATGATTATCTAACGAGATTATTTTTTTTTAGAAGTAAGACGACCGATGAAAATTGGGAAGAAAATCAAGAGGAAATCCAAGGAGAATATGTGAAGAACTTGAGGTAAAGGTTAAGAGAAATTAGAAAATTATCTTTAGAAAACCTGAAAGTAAGTCAAGAGAAAAAAATGTTAAGACTAAGATAAGAAGTTTTAGTGTACATTAGTAAGTTCTAGAGTTCTTACCTGTGAAAAGATTGTCCCTTATAAAAAGATTCCAAGGTCCTTACAAGATAATAGAGAAGATAAATGATCAAACTTATGTGACCAAAACACGAGGAAGAAGAAAACGACAGAGGAATGTGCATGTAAATCTTTGAAACAGAGACTACAACTCAAACAGTTTCAGTAATACAGACAACTTCATCCACAGAAGACAACAATGGCTATGAATTGGCAGCTGAAAGTAAGATAAATAATTCTTCAGCATTGAAAGATTTGGAGGATATACTAAAATATCTGAGTGTTGAGCAAAGTGGTGAATTAAGTGAAGTGATTAGAAGTTTCACAGAAATTTAAGTAGATAAGTAGATGTACCTAGGCGTACCAATCTGACAAAGCATGAATTCCATCAGTGTGACTAGCAATTATCCCTTGCCTCTTATAGGTCTGTTACGTGATAACATTGGATAAGTCAAGTTCGTTTCCAAGATAGACTTGTTGAAAGGCTATTATCAAATTCCCTTGGAAGAGAGTGCTAAACTACTGTCAGTTTTTATTACTCGTTTTGGACTGTATCAATACATTGTTTTGCCGTTTGGTCTGATGAATGCACCTGCAACATTCTAAAGAGTGGTGGATCAACTGCTGGGGTCTATAGAAGGAGTGGGTGTATACCTTGATGACAGTGATTTACTCTACAACATGGGAAGAACATCTTAAAAGTTTCCTTTTACAAAAATCTACACTCAAAGTGTGTTGCATACAATACATAGAATGTACAAATAAATTTACATTGCTCTCTTATCAGTGTATGACTAAACTGCTTACGTATGACGAATCTGAGTACGTGGGACGTACTTGAATAATACATATAATACACAGAATAATGCACAGAGACAAAGGCTAGACACTTCTGTACATAACACATTCACACACACTTGTACACCTACACATGGTTATTTGATTCTGAACAAGTAGCTACAATTTTGTACTATATTTTTGTACTTCCATATTCATAAATCAATCTGTATGCGATTGTGCTGGCCTTTTCATAAATATATTATTTTGTGCGGCTTACGAAAATGTATGAAATCTGTCCAACATCAAAACATGTGTAAGCTAGCTGCAGCTTAAGTTATCGTCAATTATTGTTTGAAACTTTTAGTAAATATATACTATATCTACCGATTAACAGTTGCATTTTTTACATTACATTAAGAGATAATAACGTTGTCACTTAATGAGTTTGGAGTTCATATTTTGAATATGTGCAGCTTATAGAAATAAAAAGATGCATGACCTATTACCAATGGTAAGAAAATCAACCAGTGAATGAATACCTGTAAGACAGAGAGAGGTTCCTTCCATACTATGCAATTTCTTCCGCACTTGAGGCGGTTTCCGCGCTGCAGTTACTGCGGACAATACCACACATTTACGTGGTCGCCGCCTACAGAGACCTTTTTTTTTTATCTTCAAAACGGTATGCAGTAGTGATAAAATATGGATAAGAGGTGGACCTGTTCTGCCTTTATCTATTATATATATTTAAGAAAGAAAAGGAAGAGACGATCAAGAATCCACTGGGTGCACCCAGTAAATGCCCAAAGAATCATGCATGACGCATTTGCTACTTTCTTTGAAGAACTAAAGAAGTGATAATAAACTTTTTGATTACTTTAGAATGTCTAAAGTAACATTTGAAGAACTCCTAGCACGCTTGCATGACACGCTACTTCGAGGAAATACAGCTTTCAGGGACTATTTCACCTGCACAAAGATTGGCAGTTACCATCAGGTAAGCAATATCGTAGCGTTTATTATCATACTATTTTAGACTCTTCATTGTGCACACACACACACACGTATGAAAATTAAAAACGATAATTCAAGGTTGACTCAAGCATGATTAATTATATTTAAAGGTAACTAAGACGGACATGAAAAATAATACAGGGACGTAACGGGATTAATGAAACATTATTCTTGTATAATTAACATAAAGAAAAATATATAGATTGATTATTTGACATGTCTGACATCTATGAATTGGGAGAAGTTGACTGGTTTGCATGTGCGTCTGTCCTGACATAGAAGCTTGGTCCGACAAGTGTCGCAGTCGCAGGTGGTGCTACAGGATATCTTGTGTTGTGGTTTACATCATAAGCAAGGGGAAGGGAGGGGGGTTAGTGCACATGTTGTGGGTATAAATGGAAAGATAGTGAAAAAGCTAAAGAATTCTGTATGTTTTGCAGTACATTCAAAATACCCATTTGAAATTGGAGGGTTCTCCTTCACTTAATTGATCTAGTGCAAGAATAATACCTTAAAAAAAAGTAACGATTTTCTGTAGTTTCCAGTGCTTTGATTATTTGTTGTTCGACAAAATCAACCTTTTATCTTTTTCTTGTATCTCTACCAGTTCATGGAAGGCTTTTTTCCTTTACTGCAAGTGAATCGCGAAAATGTTCAATATCCGTTTCATTGTTTTCTGTATCCTCGGCTGAGAAAGTTTCTTCCGCTTCTCTCTGATTTGCAATTTTCTTCAAGAAGCCGAGTTGGTCATTGAATATGTACTTTTCGCAGTTTTTTGCACCTGGTCCAGGTGTTTTTTGTTCCAATAATTTCTTTTGTGTTTTCATTAAAGCATCTCTCACATTTTTCCATTTAAATCACAGCATACTTTTCTCCAAGCAGATGTAACTAAGTTACGACTATTATACTCCTCCATACTTCTATCCCATAAAACCGGTTTCATTTCAACTAAAGAAATGAGAAGTTCTACATCAATATCTCGATCCATATCCATATGAATGATGATATGTTTTCACGATGAAAAGCAGTTACCTACTAATGTTTACCGCTTGTAAAGTCGGAAAAATAAACCGCCTGGTGTGAAGACGCGTGTTGAACATAATGAACAACTATAACCGCCAAAGGGAGTGGCACCGCGACGGCAAATAGTCCGTGCCACTTTTGTGTGGAAGGTTCCATTAGGATTACCAGTAGACTTGTAAGAGCGGTGCCGCTCCGCTGGCGGAGGCAGTTTTAAATCGTATAGAGAGAGAGAGAGAGAGAGAGAAGAGAGAGAGAGAGAGAGAGAGAGAGACAGATCGTGCAGTTTTGAAAACGTTACCAGTGAACGAAAAGCAAACAAGATCTAAATGTTACCTCATCGTTTTATCACGTCTTAAACTCGTATGGTAATGTAATCTCTTCTGACCCTAAACACATCTAATTTAACGGTTATGACTGAACGAAAGGTGAACAAGAGCTAAATTTAGTACCAAGTGCTCTGTTTGCGTCGCGTGGACAGGCAATATCAAGTCATTCTTCTGCCACCATTCGTATTAATGTCTGCTTGTTTCATACATTCTCTCTCTCTCTCTCTCTCTCTCTCTCTCTCTCATTTATATTAGTTTTTCATAATTTCCTGCCGTGCAAATTATGACAAACACCAAGAAATAAAAGAGGAGAAATGATGGCGAGAAGGGTAAGGTGTCTGTGTGTGTGTGTGTGTATGTAATTTATATTTAAGTAGATTTTTTTTTCCCCGGCGCGGTATGGCCTTCCTCCCTCTCTTTCATTATGTGGTGCGCGTAAAAAGAATTGCATTACCTTTTTACCCATATGGGGTTATATATATATATATATATATATATATATATATATATATATATATATATATATATATATATATATATATATATATATATATATATATATATATATATATATATATATATATAATATTATATATATATTAAATATATATATATATATGTGTGTGTGTGTGTGTGTGTGTGCGCGCGTGTGTGTGTGCGTGTGCGGGTTGTTCATGATTTTAAGTCATAACCAAGTAAAAGTAATACCTTTTTCTATAGGCAGTTCATATTCGTAAGTTCCCTATCTGAACTGAAAACCTTCTTTCTCTCTAAATCCATCTCTATTCCTATTGGATGCCTTAGAATTAATCTCCACAGGTGTTCTGAATGGGGGTGGAGCACTTCTATGCCGAGATTTTAAAGATGAGGACACAGCAGGTCGTTCTCAGAAAATCCTCAGAGGTCTCAGAAGTGAGATGTCTCTCAGCTGCAAAGCACCACTTCCCCCTTTTTACTCCGTTGCTTCCTCTGGGGATCCCACACATGTTCTTTTACCATCCATAGTGCACAGATCGATCAGCAGATGAAAAGACAACAAGACTACAGATTTCCAGGTACTGTGGGAGTAATTTCTTGTGCAGTCAGTGAATCGTTTTTGCCTCTTGTCTGTGATTGAGCTCGTGTATTGAGAGTTATGTAATG
>NC_061097.1:7681455-7726455 GCF_015104395.2 Macrobrachium nipponense | reverse complement strand
TGCGTAGGAACATAGAAGAAAAAATTGAAATTTTAATATTAAGATGGTGGCCAAAACAAAAATGTACATATGTTAAATTATTTGTGGGTTTTCTATAAATACTGAATTTGCATTGGAAAGATTCTCTATGTATTAATACATCTAGGAAAGGGATGACATTGTTATTTTCAATTTCAATAGTGAATTTTATGGATGGCACTAAATTATTCAATTTAGACACCAAATCATTTACATCGATACCAACAGGTAAGACTACTAAGATATCATCAACGTATCAGTACCATTTTAAGGGGATAAGTTTGATATTCGGGAGGTGTTGTCTCAAAAAAATTCCATATATAAGTTTGAAAGGAGAGGTGATAAAGGGTTACCCATGGCCATACCAAATATTTGTTGGTAATATTCTCCATTAAAAATAAATATGCAATCACAAATACATAACTTAATCAAGGAAATTATGTGACTAACGGACATAGGCAATTCATGCAGTACAAGTTCATTACTTAAATATTCTAGCACAGAGTCAATAATGACTTTTGCAAACAACGAACATACATCAAAACTGACAAAAATATCGCTAGGGTTTAGTACAATGTTATTTTAATTTTTCCACAAGATCAAGAGAATTCCGGATGTGTGAATTAGATACAGTTCCTAGTAGCGGGGATAACAGTTTAGTAAGATATTTAGATAGTTTATAAGCAATTGATCCTACAGTACTAATAATTGGGCGCATAAGTTTGTTTTCCTTATGAGTTTTGACTAGGCCATATAAATAAGGTAATGAAGGACACTTTACAGTTAATTTACACAAAAGTTCTTTTTTATCTTTAAGATATGCTAATTAAGATATGCTAATTAAGAATAGTCCCGTAACAAATAACAACATCATTTACAAAATTTCTTGTAAGGATTGCCCATCGTTTTACGTTGGTCAGTCAAGTAAAAATTTATGTGTACGTATTAAGCAGCATATGTATTCAGTTAGAACAGCCCAGACTTCAAATGCACTGTTTATCCATCTGAGTGAAAAATCTCATTGTATTAATTGGGGTGATACCTCGGTAATTGCTAGATCTAATGATTATGTTTCAAGAAATTTACTGGAATTGGCAATCACACAAATCACTAATAAAAACAACCTAAATCTTAGTCTGGGAATGTACCATTTGGACCCATATATTTGTAAGATGTTCATGAAAGACCTTAAAATAAATGAACAACTAATAAATTAGTCCCACATGTATATAGTTATTATTTCTTTCTCTCTCTGTGTCTCTGTCTGTCTGTCTGTCTCTCTCTCTCTCTCGGTTCGATATTCTCTCTTCCTCTTTCTCTTGCTCGATATATATATATATATATATAATATATATATATATATATATATATATATATATTATATATATCTATATATATATATTTTCTTTCTTTCGTCTTTTCATTAATAATCATTTTTGGTGTGTGGGGTGGAGAAACTAGGTGTAAAATTCATGATATTAAATTGTATATGCTCCCGTGTTTTTTTTTCAAAATGTACTGTTTTCTGGAAGAATAACTTGTTTACTGCGTGTATCCTCCAAGGTGGGGCTACCCTCAGGCG
The DNA here is from genome assembly GCF_015104395.2 of Macrobrachium nipponense. Taxonomy (NCBI): domain Eukaryota; kingdom Metazoa; phylum Arthropoda; class Malacostraca; order Decapoda; family Palaemonidae; genus Macrobrachium; species Macrobrachium nipponense. Next base: position 7,724,855 of record NC_061097.1, on the reverse strand, counting down.
GCTCCTCCTTTCTGTAGAGTGAAAATCGCCCTTATTGCTAATTTTGTAGTGTCAGTTTGGATATTAAGCCTTCTTTTGACTATGTTGTTCTCTGTAAATCAGCTTGCCTTCAATAAAGGGTCCGAACAGGACCGAAAGTACTCGGCTATCTCGTTTTTTTCATTTTTTCCTTTCTGGCAAAAAACCTTTATTTATACATAGCATCACATTTTATATACTTCGTGATCAAGTTATTCATATATATATAGATATATATATATATATATATATATATATATATATATATTTATATATAATATATATATATATATATATATATATATATATATATATATATATATATATATATATATATATATATATATATATATATATATATATATATATATATATATATATATATATTCCAAGAGTGAGATAGAGAGAAAGTAATGGATAATATGATAAAACGATAGGTATATTGATTGATTAATTGACCAATATACGTGCGATTTTTGCGTGTGTGTCTTATGAAGATTCACATTATTAATTTAATGTCAGCTTTCTTCATTTTGTATTTGCGGCTACCGACAAACCACCCCTTATCATGACGGCATTACCTGGCTCGCCAAGGATTCTATTAACCAAGGTCAAGAGAGAGACCAAGGCCGAGAGAGAGAAAGAGTTCTGATCACTTAACTCCAAACCCACCTAGTAGGCAGAGCTTTGTCTATCTTCTTATTGCGTCAGCAGGTGGTTCGCTGTAAAGAAAACGACTTTGAGCAGGTGCATACCACTAAGATGCATCCTTGCCTACGTAGTTACCTCAGGTGGGAGACGACTCCACGCAATTGGGTAGACCTTGTTTCTCTAGGTCTTGCTATTAACAATGTTGGGCAAAATTATCCATCATCATGCTCGTTACGTCAAACCTTGCAATCCTTATTATGAACTCTCCAATTATCTGCTGGTACTGAAAAATCTCATGGAAAACTGTATTTTATTGCATTTTTTGTAAATTACAGAGAGGTATTGCGGGAGAGATGAGTACAACAGCGATAAAGAAAGAGTGAGAAAGAGGGAGGGAGGAGGGAGAGAGGGAAGGGATGGGGGATAACGGACGTTTGCCCCGCTGACTCATGCAACTTTGCCTTTAAAATCAATAGTAAACTCCTTAACTAACGCCATTTAACAATGCACTACATTACCAAAAATTAGCGGGAGCTGTCTCGCACAGTGTCATTTCGATCAAATAATTAGTTTGAAAGATATCTGAGAAAAACGACTCGCAGTCCTGAAATGGATGGTAGGTTGCTTTGAGGCATAATATAATTCGAATATTAAGCAAAAATTCTAAATGAATGCATGCTTTAACAAAGTACCCTGACGTGATGAAACTGTGTCAGCATTAGAAAAAGATATAAAAACTGCTCAGAAGTATCTTCTGCGCAATCGGGTTTTCTGTACTGCCTATAATGCTGTATAAGCCGCGGCCAATATAACTTTCAGCCACGGCGTGTGGTGGCCTGTCCTATAGCGTTACCATATGCATGACCATGGCTACCCTTAACTCTAAATAAAATAAAAACTACTGAGGCTAAAGGAGTGCAATCTGGTTTGTCTGGTGATTGAAGGGTGGATGATCAACTTACCCATTTGCAGCCGTCTAGCCTCAATAGCTTTTAAGATCTGCGGGTGGACAAGAAGAGTAGACAGAAACGTGCGGACGGACAGTCAAAGCCATCTCAACAGATTACTTTTGCAGAAAACTAATAAGAGAAACTCAAATAGAAATTGAAATAAAATAAGCAACGCTGCTTTAATAATGCGTTTACATTCTCTTTATGACATAACCAGTGGAATGGTTTTCGTAGTAGAGATTATATCGCGGTACTCAGAGGCGAGACTGCAATAATACTTGTAAGTTACACAGACCACTTCTTTGGAGTTATATATATATATATAATATATATATATATATATTATAAGATATATAATATATATATATATTATATATATTATATTGTATGCATTTGTTTTTTTATTTATTTATTTATTTATTTATTTATTTATTTCATTTTTCCGTTCTCTCTTCATCAACTTTGCCTGTTTTCTGTATGTATTTGTTGGGTGAAGTTGCTAGTCCAACATCCGTACATGCTTAGTGTTATCAGGAATGAGGATTTATCATTAACTGTTTTCATATGTTTCATATGTTTTTCTGTAACGTTTCATTTGTTTTCAGTACTGCTTTATTTCATTTACAATTAGACATAATGGCATCAAAGTAATAGATCGAAGACCTTCAAGAGATTCATATCCAAATCATTTCGATTTCGAAGAAAAAAGAAGTAACATTTGGTTTACTAGCATTAGATTGTATAATAGTTTGTTGTTAACGGTAGGACAGTATTCGTTTGCTACCCACATGCACGTAATATACCAGCATCCATATTTGAAATCCCATTGATAAATCGTATATTTGAGAAGATTCCTCAGGAGCAAGAATACAATAATAAATGGCTAGTGTAAATTCGTTTCTAGTTTTTTTTTCTTCTTGAAAGCCACATGCAGGAAGGCGTGACTCAATAAAAAAGCTATAAAAAAAAGAAAAAAAGTACTCGTTAAATACGGAAGTCGAATAAAGAATGACCATTAGCTTTGTTTAATAAGGTTAGTTTATGCGATATAAAATGCAATGATGATATTTCTACCTGCTTAACAAGCAAGGAATTATTCAATCGTAATCTCTGCACTCCCATGTGGATGGGATTAACCAAGTTCTGGCTCCTCTGTCAACGAGGGACCAGCGCAACTTTGGTGGTCCCAGAGGTCCCGAGAATATCCTCTAATTATAACAGAGCGAGGCATCACATCCAAAGGGAATATTAAAAGCAGCTCGCATTACATCCTCTTGTATCGCTCACATGTCGGGCTAAACCAAAGGGGTCCTGGCACACGTTACTGGAATCTGTTTGTATCAAAGCAGAAACTTTCTTTACTTGAAAGTTTGATTTCGTTTTTGCACAAACTGCTGGAACGGCAGTGATATGTTAGGGAACACACAAATACACACACAATCATATATATATATATATATATATATATATATATATATATATATATATATATATATAATATATATATATATATAAAGCTTGATGATAAATGATAGTGCCAATAGTAGGAAGAACATTCTTTAATATTACGAACTTTCGAGGTTTAAAACCTCATCTTCAGGCTGAAAAATGACAAGGAGGAGAAATCACTAAAAATTACATTAAACTTACTAAAGTTTCAGTAAAAACATAAAATAAAACGAACATCACATAGAAACTAATAATTCAAAATTGCGAATAAAAACTGAAACAACCGCAACATATACAAAATCAGAAATAGAAAAATAATATTAAATGTAAATAAACTACCACACTCAAAATAAAATGGCTAACGACCTACTTCGTGTACCTACGATAGCTAGTTGAATGCCGGACGAGTTGTTGTCCAATTCCGGTTTCATCCTCTTAATAAACAGTGACTCTAAAAATTAAAAGGTTAAAAGGTCTAGTCTATTTCGCAAAAAGACATCCTTGTCATTTTTTTCAGCCTGAAGATGAGGTTTTAAACCTCGAAAGCTCGTAATATTAAAGAATGTTCTTCCTAGCCTTGGCACTATTATTTATCATCAAGCTAAGATTTCCAAGCAGCCGCTCAATTACTGAGACTATATATATATATATATATATATATATAAAATATATATATATATATATATATATATATGCAATATAAAAACACTGTATCGTGCTTCTAAGAAATCAATAGAGGGATCCACATTAATATCCTTGTTTATCTAGATATAATATATTTACAAAGCTTAAAGCTTTCGTCCACTCCTGTGGACTTGATCACTATCTTAGTGATCAAAGTCCACAGGAGGATGGACGAAAGCTTTAAGCTTTGTTATAAATATATTATATCTACATAAACAAGGATATTACTGTGGATCCCTCTATTGATATATATATATATATATATATATATATATATATATATATATATATATATATATATATATATATATATATATATATATATATATATATCAAAAACACAAATTCAAAATGTTAATCAAAATAGTCTTGAAACATGACTTCCAAGTAATTTAGATACTTACCTTACAGTATCGCAACAAATGTAAGTATGATAATAATCAACTTCATATGTATCTTGAACAAATTTAAACATATTGCCAAATTACTTCTAACAAGGTTTTAATTCACAAATTCGTTTTGGTAAAGTTAACTATTCAAGTTTCATCAACTTTACTATGTCCTCAGTCCTACTTACTAGGAAGACTATGGTTATCATTGCTAGGAGCTAAGTACGAAGTGATGCAATTCTTGACAATCCTGAACTGGGCGTTTTGCTTCTTTTCTTCTACTGATTGTATGAGTAACCTTGGAATCTTGTAGGTTTTGTTTAGCATCTTGAATCGATGCTCCTCCATTTTAATATTAGTTCTGAGATAAATACATCCTCTGAACTCAGTTCAAATCCAGTGTATCTTTAAATTACTTCCTCATTTAATTCGAAATGCTTCCCTGTTTGGATTCTTATTATAAATTGCTAAATCTTTCCAAGCAACCTGCTTCCCAAAGTTTCATAAAATCAAATAATAAACATACTTTTACTTAGTACTGACTGACAAGGACAGATAACTTTGATATAGGTTTTAATCCTACTCATCTCTCTAAAGGAGGAACCATAATATGTACCATAAAGTACAAGCGAATTGACATACTGAGTAGAGAAATGGATTCTGAAGGGCAGATTTTAGGTATGAGAATAAGTGTATAATGATAGAGAGTTTAATGTTTTTAATGTTTAGGCCCCTTCTGGTACTGCAAGATGTAAAGAAAGGGGAGATTTTTTCAAATTACTGTTTTATCTGAGACATAGTAATGAAAATCTTATCTTGAGAGGAAATTTCAATAGTATTGAATCACCGAGACTGTAGTAATGGGAATAATGCTTTGGTAAGTAAATCATTAAAAGACCTTGTCAGAGATTTGAGGCTAAAATATGTATCTGGTGGCGCGTGTAGTATCCCTGGGTATACCTATATGAGAAATAACTATGGCTCAAGAATTGATAGGATTTACACAAAAAAGTATGTAAATGAAATTCAACGCGTAAGCAATATTCCAATAAGTTTTTCAAATCATAATATGGATGTTTTAGAAATAAAACTTAGTAAAGTGAAAATAGGGAAGGGTTTTTGAAAAATTAACACTGAGCTTTTAAATGTGAATGGTATGGCAGAAGATTTTATTTAATTTTGGAATAAATTGAAATCTAAAAAGCTTAACTTCAGTAACGCTGCTTCATGGTGGGAATGGGTTAAACAAGCAGGCTTGCAGCGGTGGCAGTCAACATAGTGCTGGTGAATGGCTCCATTATTAGGGTGGGCTGTCAATGTCTTTTTATGGTATAATTGGAAAGGTTTATCAGTAATCGGGTACCCATAAATCGACCATGGAAAAATGAGGACAAATAACAAACAGTATGCGTTCATAGAAGTCATAAAAACTAAGAAAATAGTGCATCAAGCTTCAGAGAACCATAACATCTCCCTCAATTTCACTCTTATGTCGGGTTCGACCCGAAGACCTCTCTTTCGAGAGAGACTAGAGCTCTATCAAAGAAGGGAAAAAAACAAAAAACTTAAGGGTAGCTACATGATGCCTAAGGAGCAACATAAGCAAGCTGCATACTTTGTATTCCAGGGGATTTAAACCAAATTTCTGACTAGCATCCTGTACCGGCGTTTAGGCTCCAACAACCTTTCTGGCTACTTAGCGCTGTTTTCACACTTGTGTCTTGCTTACTTACTTATTTAGCACAGTATTGTCCGCAAGATCATTTCACAGTTTCACAGAAGCAGGAATGTAAACACTCTAGGAGTGAGCAATGTGAGGATAAAATACATCACAAACGTGGTTATGCTGATGTTCTGTGAATAGTATCTGGATATTACATATACGCCCTGCGTGTTGAATAGGGCTACTTAATAGCAAAAGCCTTCTCATAAGGAGATGAAGAAAAGAAGAGAGGGCTTTGTGGAGTAAAGGCAGCATCTTTGAAATTCTGATTCACTCTTAATCTAATATTACAGATAAATATTCTCCATCGTGTTAGCCTGTATCTTAAAAGAAAATGTATTAATGTATAATCTATTGCAAGTTTATTCACTCTCTCTGTCATTAATTATCAAAACGAATTTTTGTCTTTTTATGTCTCTCGAGATTAGTGACTTTTTCCAACAGTATTTGTACATTTTCACCATTGTCCGTTTTAGTATGCAGATCTCTTAATCGTGTTATCAGCGTCCAAAATATGATATATTTCAAATGAAAACGAATATCAGATTACGAGAGGACCATGAACATACGTGTCGCCTCATCCGCTGCGCGACACAATTGCCTTTCCACTGTGGTTCAAATAATTGCAGTCCATTTAACGACATCTGACGCTAATTATATTACCAGTTGTTTCCCACTGTCCTCAATATCGTGAAGAATTTTAACTTAAGGAACAGGGCATTGTTTTTAGCAGACAATTAATGAAGTTTTCAAAACAGATTTTTATACGGAAAGAGTGTGGTTGCATAATCAAGCTTTTTTCTTTATAAATATATCTTCAATTATGCGTAATTTCATTAGAGATGATATAATATATTGCTTATGTATTGTAAATAAAAGAATTCTTCAAAACAGATTCAAAAATAAAAACAAACACGATTGAAGATGGCAAGCATGCTTCATTAGGTGGGTTGTCGCTTCATGGTTATTCACAATTTCTAGGAAACAGTGAAAATCATATCAAGGATATTTCTCAGTTATCAAACTATTGTAAACCACAGCCATCTATCAAAATATTCCCCGTGTATTAAAGCTAATAAAAAATAAACTACCGAAAAAATAATACTGTTATCAACCCCAACCTTTATCTTGTCTTTTCCTTGTAAGCGTTATTGCTTAATTTTTTGGAAAAATTACTATGTTTTTTTTTACTTGGATGGAAAATCTCTGAACGTATATTGAATTTTGCTTAGAAGGGAACATTTTTAATTTTGAAATCTTCCGTAATTTTCTACCACATCAACACCGCTTCAAAAGGCTATATCTTCTTCACTCAAATATTATCAATAAATAGGAAACTGATGAATTTTTTAAGAGGTAATTAATCAAATCTGTTAGTACAGATCAATGGAAAGTCAGATTGTGACGGAAGAGAAATATAAACTTCCATAATAATTGCGGATGTTAAGGATTACTACAACAAACACGAAAATGAAGGATTTCAAGAAGGATATATGATGAAGTTAGAACACTAAGAAAAACATTAACTTTTCTTTACCGGTTCTTTCTAGTCTATTCTGGTTTTATAATTTAATGAATGTTGACCGAGATGCGGTTTTTAAACCTTTCACCTTTTAAGTAAATGTTATGGGTCAATTTACAATTTGAAAAATCCCAGCTCCCATGGTGGTGGTGGTGGTGGTGGGGTGGGGGGGGGGGGGGGTCGTCGGGAAGTTGGGGGTGTTTTCGGGAGAGCGAGGGGGGACTTAACCAACAATCTTCATTTCCTAAGCTGACTAGTCTTAAATCTATTCTCTTTAAGAGTAGTTTTAAAACATTTTGCCTTTTTCCTTGCCGAATGATTTAAGGAAAAATTATACTGTTGGAGAATTTATAATTAAATTTATAATTCCGCTCTTTAGAACATTTGAGACATATTTTACTGGCACTTGCCAATTTTCTTTCGTTACTTAAGACCGACTACTGACAGAAATGTATGATGATTAATGTCATGACTAATCAGAATTATAGTTTTTGTAAATTATCAATCTCTGTCTCTCTCTGTCTCTGTCTCTCTCTGTCTCTGTCTCTGTCTCTGTCTCTCTCTCTGTCTCTGTCTCTCTCTCTCTCTACATATGCAAGCTAGTTATGAATCATCATAAATAAATATTGAGTTGAAGAGGCTTCCTTTTATACCAAATTTGACAGTTCTATAGCAGTGACAGGCGTAGAGAATACAGTGGAACGGAGTATTTCCGAGAGGAATAATAAAAAGGGGGTTGATGCGAGTGTTCAAAGAAGGATAAGAACTGCCATCTAAAGGAAAGGGAGAAAAGTAAAGGGATCTTTCAAAAGAAAAGAAAAAAAGAAAGAAAAAAAGGGGCTTACGTGATGCAGTTCATCATATGCGTCGTTGGGTAATCAAATCCTAGTAATAAACCACATTAAGTGATCAATTATGGATTTTGAAACAGACCATTGTTATCCATTATCCAGTTTCTTACAGTGTGTAACCAACTGAAAGGAGAATAACATTTGACTTTGACCCAATGATTACAGTTTAAAAGATGCGTTTGAGGAGGTCCTTAACAAGAAAACATTTAATTAGGAGAATTCATTTTGAAAACGAGAACACTATAAGAAGAATTGCATTATGGAAAAAAAATAATATAGTCTCCACTAATGTGAAAAGGCATAAAAGGTTTAAAATCTTTTGGATATATTAAAACCAAAGAAGACACGAAGAGAAATGTTTAACCACCTCATGTAGTAAATCTGTCAGTCGAAAACTTAAAAGAAAAATATTGGTTTATTACCAAGAAACATAAAGAAGTGAAATAAGAATACCCATCAAATAGCATACACTACCAACGACATTCAACAACGAATTAAGCAACAAACATAATATTTATTCCGTTGCACATATACAGTAACTGTTAAGTCGCAAAATGATACCGCAAATATTGAGCCGGCAACGAAGTATTTAAACAACCAAAAATTTATTTTTTATATTTTATGATGTGTGAGAGGGTTTACATTGCACCACATCTTTAACTCGGACCTGATTTCTATCTACATTGATTTCTTTTTAAGAATGTTATCTAATAGATGTAGCTAACTTTCTTCAGATTTTCTGCGAATGTTCTTAAGATGTCCTTCTTATGCATTTAAATGCTTATATGCCAACTGGAGAATAGACAGTTTCAGAAGAAAATGTGGCTTCCGGAAAATAAGGTCCATATTAATTTCGCAAGAAAAGGTGAGAACCTCTTTACACAAGCAAAGTTTGGTGGTGAGAAATAAATATTTCACTAGTTTTCGATAAACTGTCATGAGAGACAGAAAAGAAGACTAAGAAGGAATTGTTAGAAACTGAAAAGGATTAACAAGCGCTATTGGTGCTGTGTTGTATTCATAAATATCGGATATGTTTTTTGATAAGTTCTAATTTGAATTTTTTTTCAGTAGATAGACACTAACTTGCATTGATTTATCCTGCAGTGCTACATAAAGACAAAAGAATGCAATCTTGCAACCGCGTATAAACAGCAAGACAAACAAATGCCAACGCTCTCACGTATAATGCAGGCTATTTGTACTGTGCATGACCATATTATTGTTTCATATGTTGTTGATGATGTTGATGATAGGACCTTGCTGCAGTTGATGACTGCGATGATACCGCTGACAATGGCGATGAGGGTCGTTGGAGTGGGACTGGAATTCTGGCGGTGCATCATGCTTCACGAAGAGTCATGGAACCTAATTTGTGATTGTGTCACGCAGAGTAGGGATGATATTGTCGCTGAAGTTGGAGATGATGAAACGGGAATTTCTCATATGGGGGGAAATAATTGAAAACAATCATACACAAAAATTATGCTTCGCACTTAACACTCTTGTTCCATATATGAAACATTTCAATTTACTTAACGATTTCAAATGTACAGTCTATTTTCTATAATGGTTAAGGCAGGAATTAAATTTGTTACGTATACCTTACGTAAAGCAGATACAAACACTGATTTGATATTCAACGGCATAACTACCATAGCATGACGTATTGAAGAAAATGGAACTGATTATAAGATAACTAAAGTAACGTTGCATACAACATTTGCTCCTCTCAAGTGAAAAAAAACAACAATATAATATCAAAATATTAAAATGGAAGAATAGCATTGGCTATCATCAGTTATAATGAGCACACACAATTACATCTCTAATATTCATCATAACCATAACGTATCACAGGTTTTCAATTTATAACTGAACGCCTGATAGGAGGCACACCTGCCACAGAAATATCACTAGGGACCCTAACAATTTTTACACTTATATCATTGTTAAGCAAAACATTAAGAGGGGACCGAACAGAAATAAAGCGTTGCATTATCGGTTGATGAGAAGGTAATTCATCGGAGGTTGATAAACTACTGGACTTATTATTGATGTTTTTCTTTTGTTGGAAACCTACGGTTGATAATAATTGATTACAATGTCGTTTCCATGACATTTAATTCCTGAACCTGAACATTATGCACAATTACACCCAATTGTACCATAGAATCATTTCGGACCATCTCTCAAATTAAGATCCAGAACTTTAGCTTCTTCTTCTTTCCCACTGTTATCCTTATATTAAGGGGTCGGTTGCCTGATGCGCCTTCTCCACTTCTATCATAGGCATCATCCTCAACTAAACCTCTTCTGTCCATATCTTCCTTCACTTTTATCTCGCCATCTAATTCTCTGCCTCCCTCTTGATCTTCTTCCTCTAACAGGTTCCTCCTAAGCCGTCTTCACTCCATCCTCAAATTGATTTATTAGTTTGAATTTACAAGAAGGTTTGTCAGCAACATTTTAAGTTTATCTCATCTTTGACCAAAAGAAACTTTTTATTATAAAAGGACACCGATGGTGGAATGTTAGTAATAGAGTGTGGAATAGTGCGATACTGGAATAAGACTTGAGCTAAGCGTGCTGTGGATGATTCTTCACTTTGATATTCCTTAAGCAAATCTTTTACCACTCTTACCCACCTCTCAGCTGAACCATTACTCGATAGTGAATACAGAAGAGGAGGTATATGAATAAAGCCATTATTATCAATAAAATGTTTAAATTGAAACATGAAACATTATCTAATACAAGTGTGTTAAACAACCCGTTACGTGAAAATACTGAATGCAAAGCGGCAATTATTTCATTTGTACTCGTACTATGCACTGCTTCCACTTCTTTATACCTACTAAGGTCATCTACAACAATAAGACATTTATGAGATTCATAAAAAAAAAATAAATGGTCTATATGAATAAGAGACCAAAGCTTCGGAGGATTAGACCATATTACATGTTCATTCTTAATTGGCTTTGCTTGGACATATTGACACAAATCACAATTTTTAGCCAGTCTTTCAACATTAACATTATGGTAGCAGATAAGAGAGCACACCAAATATTCCATGCTACATATTCCTGGGTGACCTACATGAAATTTCTCAAATACAATTTGGCATAAAGAATGAGGAATTAAAACGCAATTTTGTTACAGAATGCAGCCCTTCATAATATACATATTCTTCAGAACATTTTTATATAGCAATACGTTAGGCTTGGTATTGATAGGAACATCATATTTTATACAATGTTTCTACTGGTTTGGTAGTCCGAGTTAGTTTCCCCACTCTGCCAATGCAGGATCAGTGGAATTCATTTCTGATGATTAGACATTCATTTCTCGATATAATGTGGTTCGGATCCCACAATAAGCTGTAGGTCCCGTTGCTAAGAAACCAATTGTTTCCTAGCGATGCAAAAATATCTAATCCTTCGGGCCAACCCTGGGATAGCTGTTAATCAGCTCAGTGGTCTGCTTAAACTAAGATATACTTACTTTATACAATGTCTCAATTCAGATAAAATGGCATCTTTATCTATTTCCTTTGGGATTTCGACACAGGTTACATTCATATCAGACAGGGGATTCACAGCAGAGATTAGTTTATATGGCTCACAATCTTGACCAATTACTGTTGACATTATCAGTACCTTTTGAATATTCAAATCAATAATCAAACTGTGCTAGTCTTAAATACCAGTGCTGTAACCACGCAGATCATGTGAAAGGTGCTATCCCTGTATGGGAGAACAGTTTACACAGAGGTTGTTGATAATTCCAAATGATAACTTTTCAACCAAGAAGAAATTCTCTGAATTTTTCTTAACGAAACACCACAGACAATGCCTCTCTTTCAAGATTTGAGATGTTATGGTCCGCATCGTTCAGAGTACCGGACACGAATTTTACGGGCAACCACTGATACATAATCTTTACACTGCATCAGTACAGTTGCGATCGCATATCCTGAGCTGTCTGTTTCCAACAAGATTTCATAATATGGATTATAAAACTGTAGAACCTTATGAGATGTGAACAATAACTTAGCAGTATAAAAACATTTCAGTTGTTCTTGATTACATACAAATATAACATTTTTACAGAGTAGTTTATACAATGGTTCAAACTGCTCGGTGAAATTAGGGATAGACCGTTTATAATAGTTACAAAGTCCCAAGAATGCTTGCAATTGTTTCAAGTCTTGGAGTGCAGGGGCATCAACAATTGAAAGCACTTTTTCAGGGTCAATATACACCCCTTACCATTGAAAATATGCCCTAAATAATGCACTTGATCTGTGGAAGGGAACATTTATTGTTATTAACTTTGATACCAACATCTTTAGGAGTATTTAATATCCTCCTCAAGGTAACAGTATGCTCATCAACACTAGGAAACAAACTAAGTAGCTCACAATGCTAAATAATTACATCATTAATGCCATTCAATAACTGTAACAAATTATTTGAATATACCGGGACTAGCCCATATGCCAAATGGGAGACAATTATATCGATACAACCCTTCACAAATGCTAATGTTTTATATTTCTTAGATTCTTCACCCAATGGCTACTGTAAAAACGCATGTACCAAATCATATTTAGAGAAAACTGTTGCAGAGCCAATTTGTGGAATGACCTCGTCAATTAAAGTGAAGGAGGAGTCTGAACTAGCTTGAGGAATTATTTACTGTGACTGAAAAATTACCATATATTCCTATGTTTCCTCATTTTTCATAACACCAACTATGGGTGAAGCTCACTCACTGGATTATACCTTAGATATCTTACCACTAGCAGTTGACCTGTCAAGCTCTTCTTTTACCTTAGTTTGTAAACGCACTGGAACAGGTCGAGCGCTTGCAAAAATTGGCCTTGCATCAGACATGGCATTTAAAGATGCACTATGTTTGACATCAGACTCACATTCATCAGCTAGATATGTTTTAAAAGTACATCCATTGGAATAAATCCTTTGTTGTCCCAAACACATTTTGGATCAACGTTCACCTAACCTTATAATCTATAGCCGAAGAATGATATCTATCACCCAGCATGTACATAGTTTCACTCCCATCTAACATCACTACTGAACCATTATACATGCTAGGAAAAGGTCTTATTATATAACTATGAAATTATAGTTTATCGCTCGTTGTAACTTCAATAATTAACCGTCTATCAGACAAACGTACCTTTATTATCCAATAATACCTATATGTATCATTACCTGTAGAAATTATATCAGCCCCCATTCGCAAGCAGCATCCATTAAAGTAGACTCTAACACAGCCTAAAGGTAAAATATGATGAGATACAGGCCCCTATGAAGCCGATATTACCGCCTGTATCTGAGATTTAATCTCAGTCAACATAGATTCGCTCTCCCTTTCAATATTCAAAATTGTAGTATGAAATATGAACAAAGCTGTTGTCAAATCTAGATCACCTCTAACCCTCTGAACAGAGAATTGCAGTCCCGATACTAATAGAATGTTGTTTCTGGTGCCAGTAGACGTTTCTCTCGAAGACGAGAACCCAGTAGCTGGGCAGACTCCTTGGAAAGGTTCAGGTCTCGTGTCAGGTCATTGAGCTCGGCTTATGTCAAAGGCACTGGTTGGTCGTCCTTTTCTGGTCTGCATGCACCACCTCAGCTGTATCAGTCATGTCACTAGATTTGGAATCAGAACTAGATTCCATGGTGACATTTGGCTCAGGAACAGGAATATCAGGGCCATGGGGGACAGGCTTTATGGCCGAAGGAACATCAGGGTATTGAACATGGTGCTTGTTCTTGCGATTGACGTCTTTTAGATTTGCTATGCAAAAGTAGCAGTCGGTTAAGTGATCTATCCCTTCCCTTCACACCATTGGAACACCAAATGGCATACTCTTCCTTTTCTTGTTCCTCCAATCCTGTAAGTTCTCTACACATATTTTACAGCAGATATGGGGAGCGTATGGTTTATCCTGGTCCCCTAGTTTGACTCCAAAGTAAGCTTGATATGTCTCTTCATAAAATCCGTGATTTGTGCTTGACGGTCTGGAAGAACCACTTGTCCGCGGATGTAAGAGAACCTATTATGGTTTTTATACATATATAGTCCTGAAAAGAGAAATAAAAATAATTAAAGGTTATCTACGACCCGGTTTTTCAAAAACAAAGCCGATAAACGCTTGGATAATTGGGATATCTTGGAAAATATGCTGGAATAGAAATAGACTATTTTAGAAAGCAAACCTGACCCAGGAAAATGAACTGCATTTTTTAATTCAGCATGCAAAAAGTGTCCTAAATCAGTTGGAAAAAAACTTTGTAAAAAAGTTTTGAAACGCAGGCGAGTATTATTGATGGATCATGACCATATCAACAATTATTACAGATCCTCCTCAGTGATTTATTTATCCATAATTATGTAGTATTGGAAAACAAAAGACACTAATGACAATAAAACCATATTTACTCATTTTTTTATCGTTACTAGTTTAACTGTATGTAATGATATCAACGAAACAGTGGATTATATAGCCAGTGTCCTTTTGGACTTGGTAGTACTACTCATCAATGGGATGGGTGATACTGGCCCTTTTGGCCAGCTAGTCGGGGAATTTTTGGTGGTGTTTGGCTCAATACATATCGGAGATCGCTCGCCACATTAAGCTTGCTTATTTACCTTGTTTTGATTCCAACGAATACAGTAAACCTTACTTCACGTAGGTAAGTAGATGAAAAGGGGACCACTACTTGTAGGGTTCGCTGATAGATTTTCTGGTAAACTTAAAAATATTTTATCCAATCATTTTCCATACAAAGAGCGGTAAAATCCTTTGCCACAGGAAAAGTGGTTCTTGGCAAAACTTAATACAAAACTCCTCTCGCTGATGCTAGGAAAATAACGTTGAAATGAAGGTGATCTGCGAACTCGATTTTAATGCTGTCACTGAAGCTCTCTCATTGAAGAGCCGAGCAGAGAGCGCGGGGAAATCAATTCATAAACAAGAATTACAATTAAAACTTATATATATTTTGAATTTTTGGTATGTTAAAAGATAATAATTAGAAAATAAATGGAAGCAGTGATAATAATTTTGTCAATTATGTAATTAACATCATAAATAAAATAAATCATAGACACCATCTGGCAAACCTGCTTGCACCGCGTCCCCAGTTTGCGAATCACTGTCGTAGAGGGTTTGACGGGTGAGAAAATTGTCGCAATCTTATGCGTTAGAATGTAACCCCCGGACTCCCAACAGCCATTTTCAGCAATTCCCTTTTCTAGTTTCTACGTAAACAGTAACTAATCTACATCCATGAAAACTCTCCCTGACCTTAAACACATATAATATTAAAAACTTGTACGATATACTCTTAAAAAGAAAATCAAAAGAATATCCCCCATTCCACGATTATTCACAGACTCTACGGAAGCAAATCACCTCTTATACATGTCACATAGAATGCACAATCAGCGAGCACTCACGTCAAATAAATTTCAAGGTTAACTCCACCAAGATCTCCCCACCAGAAGGAACAGAGAGAGAGAGAGAGAGAGAGAGAGAGAGAGAGAGAGAGAGAGAGAAATCTCAGAAGTAAAGTCCACCCGTTGCTCAATCTCTAAGCAAAAATTGCCGATTCCGCGACAGAGACGTTGGCTAGGCACTAAGCAGAGAAACCCCTCGTTACATTACATCCCCCACAATACAACCCATTTCACAAAACCACATAAAAAAAATTATGTATCCCCTCTATATATAACAACATAAGAGGAAAAATAAAATAAACGAAAATAAAAAAGAGAGGAGAAAAATAAATTGTAAAGCAATGAAATGAAGCAAAAAGCTCACACATCCCCGCTACCCGTATCCCAACAACCACCGACACCAACAAAACCCTCCCCGCACTTCAATCTGAGTGACGAATATTAAAAAAATAAATCAAACCCACCGAACAACTCTATAATACAAAACTTCACCAAGGCAACAACCGACTTCGACTGATTGCCCGAATGACGATAACAACCCCTCCAAGTTCCCCAAATGAGACCCTAGTCAAAATATGTACTTAACCTGACCACTAACACCATTCATACATCTCTTTAGGTGAATTCAAACCTGGAAATTTTTTTTTCTTTCCTTTACTCCGACTACCTGTTAAACCCTAAACACACACACACACACACACACACACACACACACACAGACATTGGTTGACACCTTGAAAAGTTGGTAGCAGCGACCCCTCCCATCTCTTTCTGTATCAAGCCACTCAACGAGCCAAACAAGCAGTTCAATCAGCAACTACCCATTCATTTTCACACCCTTTCTCTCTCTCTCTCTCTCTCGCTATTAAATATGAAGGGGTAGAACTGTTAGAGAAAATAATATTTACAGAAGAGGACGTTAAAAACAAAATAGACAAACTCAACAAGTTCAAATCTCCTGCCCCGGATGGGATTCATCCAAGAGAAATTAAAGAGCTAAAAGAGGAGATAATTCCACACCTATATAAACTCTACAGAAAAAGCGCTGAACAAAGAAAGGCACCAAAAGGATAGAAACTAGGTAATATGCCCCCAATTTACAAAAAAAAGGTCCAAGAGAATTTTGAGTCCATAATTGCAGATCAAATTGTGGATCACATTGATAGAAACAACTTGTTAAACACCCAACACAACACGGTTTCAAACAAAACAGATCCGGCCTATCAAACCTCTTGGAGTTTTTTCATAACTTGCTTGGTATTTACGACAGTAATAGAGCAATAAAAATACAATACATAGATTTCCAAAAGGCCATTGACAAAGTCCCACACAAGAAACTAATTACAAAAGTTAGAGCTTAGGAATTGCAGGAGAAGTAGCAGACTGGATCAAAGACTGCCTAACTTAAAAACAGTGAGTCGTAATAAATGGTAAAGAATCAGAATAGGCAGATGTAACAAGCGGAGTTCTTCAGGGTTCTGTCCTTGGCCAACTCTTGTGTTTTTTTATTTACATTAATGACATTGATGTAGGCTTGACTAGCAGGATAGCCAAATTTGCAGATGACACCAAACTAGGTGTATATGCAGCAGACCCAGATGCAGTGGAAAGTTTAAGAAATGATCTAATGGAAATAGGACAGTGGTAAAAATAATGGCAAATACCTTTTAACGTAAATAAGTGTAAAGTGTTACAAATAGGGACAAACAACCCTCATGCCAGCTACATGCTGCTTGGGAATTACATAGAGTGTAGAACAAGATGAGCACCTTCGGGTCACTATTACCAAGGACTTAAAATCCACAAAAAGTGCGTAAAAGCTGAAAAGAAGGCACAGAAACTAGTGGGGTACATAAAGAGCAGTTCAAATACAGAAACAAGGAAATGGTGCTGCAGCTCTACACGTCAATACTTAGACCCCATCTTCAATATGCAGTACATTTTTGGTTACCAACACTAAGAAAAGACAAACAGATTAGAAGGGGGTACAAGCAAGAGTCACAAAGTTAATTCCATCCATCAGGCAAATAGGTTACCGAAAACAACTAGAGAACCTGAACATGTATGACTTAGAAACATAATGATTGGGAGCACAACTAATAGAAACATTTACAATACTGAAATCCATAACAAGAGTAGACAGTAACCTATTTACGTTAAATGAAAACCAGACAAGAAATAATGGATGGAAACTAGAGCTGAAGAGATACAACACATCCCACCGTGGGATCTTCTTTCCATACAAGATATGTGACACATGGAATAAACTGCCAACAGTGTGGAAGGGTTTAAAAGAAAGCTAGTCAAAATCATTAGGACAGTGTGAATGGACAGTGTGAATGAACAGTGTGAATGAACAGTAAAACCTACTCCTACGGATGAGTGAGCACACGATGTCTCCTCGAATGGACTAACAAGTCTTTCAGATATCCTAATCCTTGTAACTCCTTGTAACTCTCTCTCTCTCTCTCTCTCTCTCTTGAATTCTTAAAAAAATTAATCCTACATTTTATCTAGTGTGTGTATGGATCAAACCTGGTATACACAAATATTTGTTTTTTCAGCAAAACTAATATAAAACAGGTTAAATGAAAGATATGCTAATAGCAAATTGAACCACCACTTCAAAGCATTAAACAGTCAAAAGTGATAATTCCCCATCCGGTCACTAAATACTCCAGATTATTTTAGTGTCTGTGAGTCAAAATTTTCACTTAAGTGGCTAGATGCCATGGCACCTATTGATGTCAGTGAAACATCTGTAGAGAGAAAAAACATCTCCTATTAACACCAGAACTCACTCAGTTTATATTTACAACATCACAAAACAGAAATACACGTTAAAAAACAAGTATATGCCCACTAAAAGTTAATAACTGTTTAAGGGTACTTCCAGTTGTTTAATTTTCTCTCACTTCTGGAACAGTGTTACCAGACAATCGCATCGTTCTAGCTACATACTCGGTTGGTCAGTATGGTAGAACTGGTTATGGGAACAGTGTTTGCCCGTCGGGCAGTACCCGCTAGCGTTGAGAGGGCCTTGTGTTAAAAACTCATTCTTACAGCAAAAGGGAATCCTGGTCCCAGAGTTTCCAGAGAGCCTTACTAGTTTGGCTGCTCTAAAGCAACTGAATTGCCTTTCACAAAAGCCTACGACACTTAGCTATTTTCGAAGTACACCAAGGCACGAACACTTAATTCGACACACCTCAGATTACAGCCGGACAAAGCTTCCAGAAGCTTCAGTACAGAATGCTGAAGAACGAACACTTCAGGGACTTACGCCTAATATTATCTCCAAGCCCCAAGGTGACTCAGTTAAACCGCTCATGGTGAATCACACTGAATGTGCTAATTCCGAAAACGATCAAGCATTCATCTGCACTGTATGACCACTGTACTGAATGACACATTCATAACACATACACACACACACACTCACACCGGCCAAAATCATGTTTTGCATTTACTTTAAGTACGGCTGCATTGCCTATCTATTTAGTCTCTCAAAAGCTTTTGACATGAATGATTCATAACAAAGACCTGATCCTTTCACCCTTTTGACAGTAACGATTGTTTCTCAATTAAAATCCTACTGAATCCCTCCCCTGGTTTGTCGTACAATGTTATTTCTAGAAAATCCTTACAGTCGGCCCTGTCACCTACTCCCTAGTATAAAGAAACAGTGAATCCTCCCATTAGACTATTTTCATCCTTTCTTACCCTTCCTACTTTTGGGTCTCTTCTTTCTTTTCACTAACATTTTTATGCCTTTCGACAATCCTGAGTGACTTATTTATATATCAAAATCCCTCGTCTTATTCTTTAGGACATAATTTGTCTCCAATGCCTTCTACCTTATTCTCCCTTTCCCTTCCTGACACAAAGTTCTTTCTTGTTACAAAGTAAGATATATATATTTTATAAATGACTCTTGGCAGGTTTTTTTTTTTTCTTTTTGCGTTTTATCATATCACCATAAGTTTTTTCTTAAGTCCGTTTGTTATCTCCACTTTCATTTCCATGGTTATTGTCAATACGATTTCAGTGTTATTATTCAAAGAAATATTTTCCTTCAATTTTAGCACAAATAATCTTCATCCAATTCCCCGCAGGTAATTCACCTCGTTCCTCTATCCAACAACCCCTAATCATCCTTGCTGCTGCAGAGGTAATGCTTAGAAGACGATTTCCATCTTCGGGCCATGGTATGCTTTCTGAAGGACTATTGAACTGCTGGAAAATTCTGACCTTTAATTCGACTGAAAGTTGTATGACGTCCCTTGCGTGACTGTCGATCTTGTCCCGTTCGTAGAGAGAGTCCCTTGGGAGAGTATCAAAGGGGATGCAGGGGTGCAATGCAATAATCGTTTGTTGGTCCCTGGAGAGGCATCAGCTTCGACCGCCTTGGTCCTTTCCAGACCCAAGAACCCCATGTCAGGTAAGCCATGGAGAAACTGTTACATGTTTGCTTTTTTCCTCAGTAACGTCGCATTCACCTAGGCTGAGTCACAGCCTTTTGTAGGGCACTCTTCTGTCCAACTGACCTGATAAGTGCGTCCCGGATCTCAAGAAAGACAAAAGGAGAGAGAAAGAAGAAAATAAAATGGAAGAGAGACAAACATCGGATTTGGAATAAAAGGGCATTATTTGAAATGAAAACATATGCATGAATCAATGCCTAGAAACACGAAAGATGTAGTATAAAAAGATGAAACTAGAATTTAAAATGTTAGTACCATTCTTGCAAGACAATGCAGTACACTGTAGAAAGACTCACCGAAGGCATTAGAGCTTGTTACCAAACTCACGAACTCAAGGTTGGTCTGGACGATTTCACTTTTAGATTGGCTTACATGAAAGTAACCGACTCTATTTGGGTCAACATCAAGGAAATTAATTGAGTAGATATAAGAGGGACAGAGGCAAAAGAACAATGATAAAGAAAGAGAGAGAGAGAGAGAGAGAGAGAGAGAGAGAGAGAGAGAGCGGTGCTCCGCTTTCGAAGAGGGACATGAGGTTAGGACCCTACCTATAGACCCTTTCGGGTGCAATTTCTATCACCTCGCATCAATCCTCTGAAAATATTTTTGTTAGCAGCAAAGCCGACACCGGTCAGGATCTCCAGCAGTGTATCATTTCTTTCCTGTGTTGTTTCATATAGAATATATAATCAAGTGTAAGAGTAATTATCATTTTACACATACACACATTTATATATATATATATATATATATATATATATATATATATATATATATATATATATATATATATATATATATATATATATATATATATATCATATATAGAGACACTTTATTTTGATAAACTAAACCTATTTCTCTTAGACTTTTTTCTAACAGTTCTAACTCTGCTTAAAGATTCTACATCACCCGTGACTCTGTCTGTATAATTCTTTAAGTAGTGGCTCATTTTCTTTACATAAAACGCAAACATGAGAGGAGAGAATTATGAGAGACTAT
Organism: Macrobrachium nipponense; assembly: GCF_015104395.2. Taxonomy (NCBI): domain Eukaryota; kingdom Metazoa; phylum Arthropoda; class Malacostraca; order Decapoda; family Palaemonidae; genus Macrobrachium; species Macrobrachium nipponense. Next base: position 7,703,638 of record NC_061097.1, on the reverse strand, counting down.
GATAGCGACCATTCGATGACAGACACCAGAAGAAAATAAACCTTAAAGTCGAGGCTTTACCTCTGCCTTAATAATGTCAGTTTGTAGAGGGAATCATATTCCGAGGAGTACTTACGTCGGACCTGGAAAATTACGACCATGAAAGCAAAATACGATAAGAGCTGCAAAGAGAAGGACCATATTTCCAAAATCGTTTAGTGCAAATATTATACAACAATATAAGCAATGAGTGAGGAGACTTGGGAAATTTAAGGATTACGATATGATATATGCGATGAGAGGTAAAGAAAGGATTCAGACTACATTATGGCGGACTAATAAAACTGAGGGAGAAAATTAGCATAATTCTGTCCAAGCCCATGAAATCACATCAATGGTATTTCAGACACTATATACCCTATATCCTCTCACCCAACCTAAACCTTTTACTTTCTGTATTTTTTTCACTTTCATATACCACTATCAAAAAAAGTCAAGCTTGGAAAAGGAGTCAAGTTGACACTAAGTCAAAGGTATAGGGTAAAGGAAAAATTCTTTTCACCTCCGAATTTCAATAACCTTCTAGGGTATCACGCTTTATGAAAGCCACGGGGAATTGTTTTTAATATAAAGGGGGAATCCGAATTCTTTACATTTATGGCATATTATGGTGAAACAATATAACATATAACAGACACATATACACAGTATATATATATATATATATATATATATATATATATATATATATATATATATATATATATATATATATATATATATATATAATATATATATATATATATATATATTATATATATATATATATATATATATATATATATATATATATATACATACATATATACACACACACACACACACACATATATATATATATATTATATTATTAATATATATATATATCTATATATATATATATATATATATATATATATATGTGTGTGTGTGTGTGTGTGTGTGTGTTAAGCTATAATTGTCCTTTAATATCTAGTTCGCTCTTACTCGGAATTAATATATTTTCATATATGTTAACTAAGGGGAATTGGTTTATTGATAATAATTTTGTAGGGTCACGGGCGCAAACCTAGGAACCAAGAAATCAGGATATACAATGAAGCGCTTTTGCCCAAACAACTATCACAAGAGGTATAAGTTAACGCCGCCTCTCACCTATAAATCCCTGTCTTGGTCAGGGATTCATTCAGTTGGCATCAACCCACCTCGACCTTAATAACCGTGTAGTGTTTTTGTCGCAAGTAGCCAATTTATGAGTCTTATCACATCACTGTTATTCATATATACGCATTAAGTTACAAATACCCTTAAATCTAATTCGATGTACCCCGGAATATATGTATTATCATATAAATAACCAAAAATTAATTTTTTCTATTTGATAATAATTTGTAGCTGCGAGGTGGCGTTAACTTATACCTATTGTGATAGCTGTGTGGTTAAAAGCACTTCACTGTATCTCTAGATTTCTAGGTTGCGAGGTTATGCCCGTGAGGCGACGAAATTATTATTAACTAAAAAAAATTCTCCTTCTGTTAACATATATGAAAATATATTAATTCCGAGGTAGAGCAAACTATATATTAAAGGACATTTGTAACTTAATGCGTATATATGAATCGTGGTGATGTGAAAAGACTCATAGATTGGCGACGTGCGACAAAAGTTATCAAGGTCGATTTAGGTTAATACCGACTACAAAAAAACGAATACCTGAGCGTGACGGGGATATGTAGGTGAGAGACAGCGTTAACTAATACTTCTTGTGATAGCTGTGTGGTTACAAGCGCCTCGCTGTACGTCCTGATTTCCTGGTTCCGAGGTTCACGCCCGTGAGCCGCCGAAATTATTATCAACCTAAATAAAAATCCCCTTCAGTTAACATATATGAAAATATATTAATTCCGAAGTAGAACAAATTAGATATTAAAGGACATTTTTAGCTTAATGCAGATAAATGAATCACGATGATATGATAAGACTGGATATATATATATATATATATCTATATATATATATATATATATATATATATATATATAAATATATATATATATATAATATTATAATATATATATATAGATATATAAATATTATATAATAATATATATCTTTATATATTCATACATATATATATATATAATATATATTCTATATGTGTATATATATATATATTTATTTATATATATCATTTCTTGGATTTTCATTATTTGTCTTAAGCGAACGATCACTTTGGGGCTTCGGAGACACACTCTAGAGCTGACATTATGTGCACCCCCACAATTACAGCATTTTGGTTCGATTATTTCCTTTTCCTTGATTTTGTCACCACTCACCCTCGACTCGTGGTTCACCACAAAATCGACAGCGATGCTCATTTAAGAACTTCCAGGCCATATAACCCCACTTGCAACACTTATAACACATAATAGAGTTGTCAGTTTACACAGAAACACGTTTACATCCTAGGCACTTGATAAATACTATCTAATGTAAGACCCTTAATAAGTGCAATTAATTGTGGTTTAGGGACATACTCACTATTAACTTTAACTTTTCTACGTTTTGCTCATATGAATAACTCGTCAACTAAAACATCTTCTGGATCCAAGTAAGTAGGGTAGTCAAAAATAATTACCTTTGTACATACACCATACGGTTTTTTCATTACAATATTTTCAAAGCCACTTTTTGTTAAAAAACCAACAGCTACCTCATCCCTCACTGTAATATATGGGATGTTTCTCTCTTCCTTAAATAGAACCTCAAATTCTGGATGACACTTGGACAGCCGAACTGCCCATCGAACCTGATTGTGGAAGCCCAAACATTATTGGGAAAATACAGCCGAGGCCTTTTAGCATTCATAACCTAACTTTCTTTTGTGGTAGAGCCTTCACCTAAAATAATTTCTTCAGTACTGCTCATCATTTTCCTTTTCTTCATTTTCTTACTTTCGATTGTGATAAAGGGTTGCTCGTCATCGCATCTACTAGACCCATCTAAATCCATTATTACGATCTGCCGAGCTCCATCCAAGCCTTTATTGCTGCTGTTAATATTCTCAGCCATAAACCATCCATGAACGGTCAGATCTCTCTAATTATCCGGTAAATAGAGTAAACTTCAAAACAACTACAACGGTGGGAACACGTCCTTCCTTGATGCCTGCTTCTTTTTGGAGTGTCTGCCGGCTTTTTGTTTCTAACCATTTTATTCCTAATAGTGCTTTTGTATCTACCTATCAATTTGAAATTATCTATCTTTCTGTCAGTGGGTGTGATAGAGTCGTTGTAAAGCACAACGTACTAACCAATTTGTTTTTTCGAGGATATCGAATATGTGATCTCCAGTTCATTGACGCAGAAATAAATTTCTTGATGGATAGTTTTACTAAACTGTGTTACCCAAAGTGTTTTATACTAGTCTCTATCTAAAGCTAGATCGATGTTTTACGCCCCACATGACATAACCGACAAGGTAGATTTTGATTCATCTCTCGCTCATCCATATAATAAAGAGCTTAATAAATTTTCTAGGCAGCTTAAGGGGACAAAGAACGGCTGTTACAGTTTTTCAGTACAACAGTACAACCAAGAAGAAACTCATTAAAAATAACCCGGGAAATAGAGAGAATGTAGGAGTATATGTAATACGTTGCAGTGACTGCAATGAATGCTACGTGGAAGCAAGCGGGGGTTCCATTGATAAGAGAAAGGAAGTTCATACAGTGCAATTGCGCAACATACATGGGAGAAAAACCACACAATAAATTTTAAAGGTACAAAGGTCGTTTTTGATGTAACGACAGGACTTTGAGACGGGTAGAAGTAGGGACGTTAATTTCCTTAAACGAGACCTTTACAGGAAATACTGGAATTGCAGATAATACAGCTATTTGGGAAGAGATATGTAGAAAAGGGACAATTTCAAGCTTTTGGAATATATGTGCCAATGATGATGCTGCTTCCTCTCTTGTTTCCTCTACACAGGTCATTTCTCCAACAAACCACCCAACCAGCATAGAACAAACAGTTGACAACAGGAACATTCCCCACGAAGATCGAGACGAATTCTGGAAAGGACGAGGGCTCAACCGCCTGTTCATACGTAATGATAGTTAATTAGCTTGTTACCTTATCTTTATTGTTTCAAATGTCATAAGAAAAGTCTGCGCACCTACATGTCAGTTCCTTGAGGCGATGTATCGCATTTTAGTGAACTAGACCACAACTGATGGTCGAAAGCTATAAGTTGCTGTACAAGCAAATATATATATATACATATTATATATATACATATATATATATATATATATATATATATATATATATATATATACTCTATATATATATATGTTACATATATATATATACATATATATAGATACATATATATAGATATATATATTATATATATATATATATATCATATATATATATATATACATATATATATACCATATATTATATGATCATATATAGATATACATGATATATATATACATATTATATATATACCATATATATATATATACATATACATATATGTATATACATCTACATATACATATACATATACTATACATATACATATACATATTACATATATTTGATATATTACATACATACATATACATACACATACATATACATATACATACATATCATACATATAAATCTATATATACATATAATATATATACATAAATATATATATACATATATAATATATATACATATATAATATACATATAACCATAAGACATATACCATATAACATATACATATTACAGATTAACATTATACATAAACATACATATACATACATATACATACATATACATACACATACCATTAAACATATACATAACATATACATCATAGATATATCATATATATACATAATATAGTACATATATATACATTATAACATATACATTATACATATACATATACATATATGTACATATATTATTATTATATATAGATATAATATATAAGATTATTATATATGTATATATATATAATATATATATATATATGATGAGAGAGAAGAAGGAGAGAGATGAGAGAGAGTGTTTTGATAACCAAATAGAATCATTAATCAGTGGCGTTAGTGGATTTAGTTCTAATATTAATAAATAAAAAAATTTATAAGTATGACAACTTATATGCATATTCATAATCACTATACTATTTTGGCACAGAACAGTTCTTTTGTATTATAGATTTTTTTTTGAATTCCCTAATTGTCTGATATAAAGTCAGGAGAGAGATAGAGAGCGAGAGAGATGAGAGAGAGAGAGAGAGAGAGAGACGTTGGGGATTTTTATAAAAGGCAAGAAATGTTGCACTGGCCATGAAAGTCTAGCGAAGTGATCTCCGAGGGACTTCTTACTCAAGGTAGTCGTAAAAGAAGAAAAGCTTTACCCATAAAACTACCCCGATCTCTCTCTCTCTCTCTCTCTCACACACACACACACACACGGGCTGGAGTTAGCTACTCTACTGAAATTACAAAGCTGCCAGCCCATTGCAATCCCATTAGTGATTTATTTATTGTCTTTCTTCTAGGACTGTGAATTAAATTTTTTCCGTGAAGTAATTTGGTTTAATTTTATCAGCTGTTTTTTTAGGTTGATTTTGATTGAAAATTAGACTTTTCTTGATGCATTAGATCAATTTGGTATTCATTCTTTGAATTCCTCTTTATGCTTCTAAGAAAAAATAAAAAAAAAATATCTAATAGTGCAAACTTCAGGATAAATAGTCTCATACAAAATAGCAAAATAAGGTAAAGTTGAAATATTTTACTTTAGTAATATGATTAACACAGTATACATTTGTTGTTCACTCAGAATGGAAATAGAAGTCTTATATAAATTCTATTAATATTCATAGCGAAAGTGCAGTCGACTTTGCTAATAATTAGTAAATAAAGATTGGAATTACATCAAATATTGTTCAGTAATTAGGGAATGCTGGAAAATTTTGGTGCGTTCGCTTGGTAGTCTTTGTAGCACTCAAAATTCTTTTTTTTGTTTTTATGTCCCCGTCGTTACAAAGCGAGGCTTCCGAACTTCATTTTATTTCTATTTCACTATTATCGCTATTGCACTGGAAAAAAACAATATTGCAAAAGTTATTTTTATGTCGTCGCTCTGTGCTGGAAGAATAAGGTGGTCACAAAATGATGTTTTGATTATGACCAGGGCAGAAAATTCCCTAATTAGAATCTCTTCTTAAGCATTCCTATTGGATCTCCTTCAAGTATACTTCATTAATTAGGTAGTTTTTTGCATTTCATTGCTCATGAATGCCATCATATTAAGTTTCTAGTAATGAGTACTAAAATGTACATTGCAGCCTTTAAAAAAATGTATAAATCTACAAATAATGTTCGGTATGAAACAAGAAGTAGTAAGCATGAAATTTATATTGCTTGACTCATTTTTTGTAATCTGTGTTTGAAATGCAGGTGCCAGTGGGCACAATAAGAGCAGGAGTTAAGAGTGAAATGTTAAATAAGTGAATTTTGTTGATAAATGATAGGTGGCACTGAAGCGGAATTTAACATTCTCTCTCTCTCTCTCTACACACATATATTCACAATACACAACCAAGTACTGCAAAAAGTGAACGAAGAAACTTTCTTTGAAAGTCCTCAGATATTTCTGTGGTATGCAAGTATCCGTTTGAACTATTCTATGTTGCAGAAACAACTCTCTACTGTAATTATGAAATTTACTAGGAGGTTCACTGTTTTTTCGCAATAACTTTTTATCTATGCATTTCATAAATATAACGCTTATTCAGAATACACATTATATATACACATAAATTTAGACTGCATTCTGCATTACTCAGGTTGAATAAATTTGGTACTTACAATGTAAAAGGGACTTTTTTTGAAGACGGGCCAACTTACTCAGAGATAAGGTTTCGAACGCACTCGTTACGTAACTTATGACAGCATTTCTTCCCTCTTTGTCGATGGATGATTGGCTATACGTAACGAAGGCTATACCTCTGGCAACAATGACAAACAAATTTAAATAAAAGCAAAGCAGCACACCTTTATGAACTCTGAAACCTCTCCACTGATAATTGTCATAATGAACAAACCAACAAAATATGTTAATAAATACAAAAACACTTCGATTATTAGTCTAACTCCCAAAATAAGTGTCCTAAGGAATTATAATTTACTTTATAGGTCACAATCAGATTGACAGGATGTAGGGAATAGTTGGTAATTTTCAAAAACATAGTAGACAAGCTTGATTTGATAACTGCTATATCCAATATCAAGCAATTTTTATTTATTGGCTGTCTACCTATTGTTACGATCTGCTTCTAATACTGTTAAGTTATTAGATAGAGAAACGTGAATATTTTGCTTACCCAAGGCAATTATTCAAACACCGTTAAAATTAATATAATTATTATTATTTAATAATTAGTTTAGTATTACCGAAACCCAATAAACATTTACAGTAGAGAAATCACGGGATACTTATGTAATAAACCGAATATTAACACTCTTTACACAAAGAAATACATAATATGACAATAAACTCATTTTAACGAAAAAATACTTGAATACCTCGTACTCACTTAATACAGAGAAAACACTTCAGATGGCTAAGTCACGCACATAGAAGAATAATACAAGAGAATCAATACTTTACCCATATTAATAATATGACTTTGCACTCTTTCGTAATATTAGTTAGTATATTCCACTAATTGTCACTACAATTCCAGGAGACACACTGATAAGTACGAAACTAAGTAGCCAAGTAAACTTTTAAAAGGATCAAAACAGAACTTTACACTTATTAGAAAACCAAGGAGGATAAATACAAAAACATCACACTTCCTGATCCAACCTACGCAGCCATCTATTGGTTGATCAGCGCATCTCAAGCGAAAACAAATACAAATAAATTATGTTGTAACATACCTCCCTCCTTAAAATCATCATTATAACCAATGAGGATAAACAAAAAATTACAATTCTCATTATAACCAATGAGGATAAACAAAAATTACAATTCATAATATAACAAGGACAAATATTTACCATTTTACATTACAGGATGCCTGGATAAAAAATCTGCACGCAAATTATCCTTTCCCTTGATGTGACTCACATGTAGATCATAATCTTGTAAAGATAACCACCATCTCGTCAGTCTCTTATTCTTAATCTTCATTCTCTGCAAGAACGTAAGCGGTTGATGATCAGTATACACTTCAATAGTGTATGGGGACGAAAGAAGATAAGTATCAAACTTCTCCAAAGCCAAAAGTAAACTAAGAGCTTCCTTTTCTATCGTATAGTAGTTATGCTGATGGGGTTTAAACTTTTGCGAGCTGTACATCACTGGATGTAATAAGGAATCTTTGCTTCTCTGCAGAAGAACTGCTCCTGCTCCAATCTCACTGGCATCCACTTCAAGGATAAACGGACTTCCAAAATCAGGAGATTTGAGAATTGGGCTTGAGACTAACAAAGTCTTAGCCTTGTCGAATACCTCCTGGCACTCTGAAGTCCACTGGAACTTTTTCTAGCTGCTTGTCAGATCAGTCAATGGAAAAACAAGTTCCGAGAAATTCTTACAGAATCTTCTGTAGTACCCCACCATCCCTAGGAAGCGTTGAACTTCCTTCCGACAGGTAGGTTCCTTCACTGTTAAGATGGCGTTCACCTTGGCATTAACGGGTGCGACTTCTCCACTTCCAACAACGTATCCAAGATACTGAATTCGGGCATAACCAAAGTCACTCTTCGCCAAATTCAGGGTAAGGTTTGCGGCTTTCAACCGAGCGAATACCTTCCTTAACGTCTCTAAGTGGCTATCCCAAGTATCTGTAAAAACAATAATGTCATCCAAGTATACTGCAACATTTGATAAATCCTTCAAAAAATCATTTATGAGCCTTTGAAATATAGCTGTAGCATTCTTTAATCCAAAAGGTAACACTTTGTATTGAAAAAGTCCACTAGGGGTTACGAACGCAGTTATGGTTTTTGAGGATTCTGACAATGGTAGTTGATAGTAACCTTTAAGAAGATCTATTCGAGATATAAATTTCGATGAGCTTACCATGTCAATAAGATAGTCAATTCTGGGCAACGGATAGCAATCAGAAACAGTAAGTTGGTTTACCTGATGATAATCTGTGCATAACCGATATGTACCGTTTGATTTTCCTACTAGTACACATGGAGATGACCATGGACTATGGCTGGCTTCGGCCAAACCATGTTCTAGCGAGAAATCTACCTCTTTTTTCATGGTCGTCTTCTTATATGGAGATACTCAGTACGGAGCGCTCTTAACTGGAACGGAGTCGATCTTAAGCTGTATCTCAACTTCCACAAGACTCGTTTGTGTTGGTATGTCTCCACAAATCGCTGGGAAAGATTCCAACAACCTTTCTATATCCTGCAATTGAAGAGGGGTTAAATGATGTAATTTAGATTTCAGGTGGTTAATAGTGTCAGAATTGGATAATCGAACATCTGGTTTTATAAGATGGTTATCAGATACTTGATCAGAAGACTTGTCAACAAGAACCAAGCTAGCAACGGCAATACTTTCTTCAGTTTTCTCCTTATTAGAATAAAGATTTAATCTGTTTATATGTACTATTTTCCGATCTCTCCTTTTACCTGGAGTAGATATTTCATATACATTCTGATTTTTACTCATCACAGTAAATGGTCCTTCATATCTGCTTTCAAAGGTTTTCTTCATAGGAGTTAACATCAAAACTCTATCTCCTACTTTAAATTCTCTCTTCTCTGCTTTACTATCAGTTTTTCTTCATAGAATGCCGAGCTTTAAACAAATGTTGATTGGCGAACTTACGTGAATACTCAAGTTTTTCTCTTAACTTAGTTGCATATTCTCCCAAACTGACACCTTCACTATAGTCTAACCAAGTGTCGTATAATACTTTAAGTGGTCCTCTAATTTGTCTTCCATTAAGTAATTCGGCGGGAGAGGATCCAAGACTTTCCTGATGAGCATTCCTCACAGCATATAAAACAAACGGCAATCCTTCCTCCCAGTCTGCCAGTTTCTTCACAAAACTTAGTCAATCCTTCTTTTAGCGTCTGGTGAAATCTTTCAAGACAACCTTGACTTTGAGGATGATATACTGTGGACATAGAATGTTTAATACCCATTACTTTCATTACTTCCTGAAATAATGTAGACGTAAAATTAGTTCCACGATCGGTCTGTACAATCCTAGGTATTCCATATTGGGTGGAAATCTTAACTAGATGAGGAATTAATGTTTTAGCAGAAATATTACGCAGAGGGACAGCATCTGGATACCTTATGCTACTGCACATAACAGTCATCAAATACTGGTTTTGTTTCTTAGACTTAGGCAATGGACCAACACAATCCAAAATAACTTTCTCGAATGGAACACTACATACAATCTGTGGAGATAAAGGTACTGGCTTTATAGGCAATGGACCAACACAATCCAAAATAACTTTCTCGAATGGAACACTACATACAATCTGTGGAGAAAACGGTACTGGCTTTATAGGCTGATTAGGTTTACCTACCTTTTGACAAGTATCACATACTTTACAAAATTTCTTTACATATTCTCTTATTCCAGGCCAATAAAAATATTGCAGAATATTGAGTGTGGTCTTCTTCACTCCAAGATGGGTAGATGTATTCACATGGGCAATCCGGATTATATCTTCTCTCAATCCTAAAGGTACAACTAATTGGTACTTCACGTCCCATGAAGCATTAGCAGGAGTAGAAAGTGCTCTGTACTTTCTCATCAGTATTCCTGTCTTTAAATAATAGCAAGTCGCTTCCGTAGTGATTTCACTCTCTGAAACAGCTTCATTAAACATTTGTTGTAAAGAATGAGCATTAGCTTGAGCATCTCTAATATCAAATTCCTTCATTTCAAACAGATTATGAAACTGAATCCAAAATATTACACTCTAGTAAAGAAGATTCACAAACCTCCACAATAGCGTTGTCTGGCTTACAGTCATTTCCATTGTTGACTTTATCTACCTTGTCTTCTATCAGAGGAGAGTTTCTCTGCTCTAGCTCCTCTACTACATCACCTGCTGCGACATCAGCATGAACAGCATCCGTACAAATCAAATTCTTTGCAGTATCCAAAGTCCTCAGGCTGTGTTCAACGACACATGACTGAAACATGGCTCTCTCTTCAAGGTCCTTCACTGGATTTTCAATCAGAGGAGTATCCACAACAACAGGATCTGGAATCACTCTGGCACCAGCGATATCATTTCCTAATAGAAAATCAATGTTAGGTATAGGTAATGAGTTAACAACTCCTACAACAGTATTCCCTGTAAACAAATTACAATCCACATGCAACTTTGCTCTGGGTACTGTAGTCAGTCCACCAATGCTCTTCAGAATTACACTATCTTGAGTCATACAATTCTCTATCCCAGGAACTGCATCTCTGACCACCAAGCTGTGCGACGAACCCGTATCTCTTACTATCCTGGCAGAGATTCCATTGGAACTTGCATCTGGAACACAGTTTTCCTTTAAAACAGAAAGGTTTAAATTACTCTCTAACCAGAGGAGACTTTTCTTTACCATACCTACACATTCTCGGGAGAGAACAAGCTACACTCCTGTTTCTTTGTTTTTAAGCCGTCCAGGACAACTTCTGCGAATATGTCCAACCTCACCACAAAAATAACATTTCACAACAGTACTATTATTACTTCCAGCATAGTCCCTTCCCTTGGCCTTTATTTTTACTCCGGCCAGGACTATTGTGATGAATTCTGCAATGATTTGCAAGGTGATGTATGTGGTGATCTCCTGGAATTGTTTCCCCTTTTAAATGGCTTTAACAGACCAAAATTCTCAGCCAGAGTAGTAGCTCTCTGCAAAGTTGTGACTTCTCTTTCAGACAAATATCTCTGCACATCAACAGGAGTTCCTCTTAAAAATTGTTCAAGTAACATCAACTCTCTATACTCTTCCATGCACGTGACTCCAGCTGCTTTAATCCACTTATCATGAAGTTTAACAATACTATGGGTATACTCTACATATGATTGTTTATCACATTTACGAAACCTTCTAAATCACAAACTATAATACTCAGGAGTAAGTTCATATATCTTAAGTATACTATCTTTGATAAAATCATAATCCTTGCACTCACTAGCATCCAAAGCTAGAAAGGCAGACCTAGCTTTTCCTACCAAAGCAGGTTGAATAATCACAGGCCAGACCTCCTTAGGCCAACTTAAACTTTGAGCTAACTTCTCGAAAAGTGAAAAAAATTCATCAGGTTCTGACTCATCAAATTTAGGCACAGGTTCTGACTCATCAAATTTAGGCACAATCTTAGTAAACTTACTTACATCAGGCATACCTTCGTCAATAAGAGAAATTTTACTTTTACTTCCACTCTTGAGGGCTTCTAATTTTAACAGATATTCTTTTTCTTCTCTATTTAATCTGTCCTGACGCTCAACTTCCTCCCTCTTTGACCTTTGTCCATGAACGCTCCAACGTTCCCTCCCTCTTTGACCTGTCCTGACGCTCAACTTCCTCCCTCTTTGACCTGTCCTGACGCTCAACTTCCTCCCTCTTTGACCTGTCCTGACGCTCAACTTCCTCCCTCTTTGACCTGTCCTGAACGCTTCAACTTCCCCTCCCTTTCGTTGACCTGTCCTGACGCTCAAATTCCTTCCTCCTCTTTGACCCTGTCCTGACGATCAACTTCCTCCCTCTTTGACCGTCCTGACGCTCACTCCTTTGTCGACCGCTGACCGTCAAGCTCTTCCTCCCGACTGTCCTGACGCTCAACTTCCTCCCTCTTTGACCTGTCCTGACGCTCAACTTCCTCCCTCTTTGACCTGTCCTGACGCTCAACTTTCCTCTTTTTGACCTGCCTGTCAACTGTCCCTCCCTCTTTGACTGTCTCAACTTCCTCCCTCGTCTCAACGCCTCAACTTCCTCCCTCTTTGACCTGTCCTGACGCTCAACTTCCTCCCTCTTTGACCTGTCCTGACGCTCAACTTCCTCCCTCTTTGACCTGTCCTGACGCTCAACTTCCTCCCTCTCTGTGTAATTTCGTCCTGACGCTCAACTTCCCCCCTCTGACTGTCGACGTCAACTCCTCCCTCTTTGACCTGTCCTGACGCTCCTTCCCTCCCTTTTTGATCTGTCCTGACGCTCAACTCCTCCCTTTTTGATCTTCGACGCTCCTTCCTCTTCTCTTGCATTCTGAATTTCTATTCTTTTTACCTCCAAGACTGAACTACCTTCGTCACATAAATCAAAGGCCTCTTCCGAGAGAAATCCATCATCGACTAACTTCGATATTACGTTACTCTTAACCTGAGAGTTACGCCACACTTTCTTTGTCTTTATCAAACTTATAGTGACTAGCGATCTCTAACCAATCATCCTTTCGCATCCGGTGCGAACTCAAATATCCACTCGTAGGATTTTCAACAAACTCACTAATGTTAAAGGACTCCATAATTATCAACTTAATATACTAATTATCACTTAGATAAACTGCAAAAAAGGAAATAGATTTGAAAAAACAAAAATCAATACGTCAATACGCATATAACAAATCTTGCACAACGATCATTACAAACAATTACCTAGGGATAACAAATTTCAATCCCGGACAGGCCCCCCACTTGTTACGAACTGTTTCCAATACTCTTAAGTTATTAGATAGAGAAACGTAAATATTTTGCTTACCCAAGGCAATTATTCAAACACAGTTAAAATTAATATAATTATTATTATTTAATAATTAATTTAGTATTACCGAAACCCAATAAACATTTACAGTAGAGAAATCACGGGATACTTATGTAATAAATCGAGTATTAACACTCTTTACACAAAGAAATACATACTATGACAATAAACTCATTTTAACGAAAAAATACTCGAATACCTCGTACTCACTTAATACAGAGAAAACACTTCAGATGGCTAAGTCACGCACATAGAAGAATGATACAAGAGAATCAATACTTTACCCATATTAATAATATGACTTTGCACTCTTTCGTAATATTAGTTAGTATATTCCACTTATTGTCACTACTATTCCAGGAGACACACTGATAAGTACGAAACTAAGTAGCCAAGTAAACTTTTAAAAGGATCAAAACAACAGAACTTTACACTTATTAGAAAACCAAGGAGGATAAATACAAAAACATCACACTTCCTGATCCAACCTACGCCGCCATCTATTGGTTGATCAGCGCATCTCAAGCGAAAACAAATACAAATAAATAAAGTTGTAACACTATTTACTGAAAAAAAAAAAAAATAGCCAGTACCGTATTTTGGCTTTAAACCTTCACCAGTACGTTAGAATGATAACTTCATGAGACTCCACCCACTTTGGCCTCGTTATAATTCATGGGCATTATTGGATTACAAAATATAACTTCTGGCTATAAAACTTATTTCTCGAGTAGTTGTAAATAGTGCTAAATGATCCTCAGGGATCCCAGCAGTTGGCCTAAACGTTTAATTCATGTATATTACGCATATACTGTTGCGGCACTACTGCTACAGTAGTATTACTACGCTAGCACAGATGCCCCACCCACATCTATGTATCGTTCCGCCATTCATAAAGTCTTCGGGTTTCAGAGTTTCTGTCTAGTGGAATGGGGGCGGGGGGGGGGGGGGGGGCAACATATCGTCAAAAGGTGTTTACTTTGCTTACATAATGAATGTTTTTCGACTCTTGGCTCATCATCATTGGCCATGGCGTCAGCTAGATCATTTTTACTCTATAAAAATTAAAACTATCGGGTTTAGGTTATTGATAATGCTGACAAAATTTGTGTGTGGTTGTAAAATATACATATGTCAACTTTCAGCTACATCCGATGCTTTGACAAGTAGCAAAGTCCAAAAAACCGTGTTACAGAGGCCCTGAATCTCATAGTAAATTCAGTAAATAGTATGCTAGATTTTTTATATATAAATTACATCACTATGTTTTGTACGGAAATTTGTTTTACTGCACAATTCTTAAGCATGAGAACTCTCAAATGTTATTTCTGTTGATACCTGTATACTGTACATATTAAGATATGAATTACTAACAGCCCTACTGAGAATAACAGAAGGGGTAAATCATGTCCTATGTTGTTCAGAATTCTCATTAATGTATACTACTATGAGATTCAGGGCTCGCTGTAACACGGTTTTTTCGCAATAACTTTTATCTATGCATTTCATAAATATAACGCTTATTCAGAATACACATTATATTGACACATTATTTTGACTGTATTCTGCATTACTTAGGTTGAATATATTTGGTACTTATAATGTAAAAGTGACTATTTTCGAAGACGGGCCAACTTACTCAGAGAAAAGGTTCCGAACGCACTCGTTACGTAACTTATGACAGCATTTCTTCCCTTGTTCTCGATGGCTGATTGGCTATACGTAACGAAGGCTAGACCTCTGGCAACAATGACAAAAATTTAAATACAAGCAAAGCAGTACACCTTGAACCTCTCCACTGACAATTGTCATAATGAACAAACCAACAAAATAGGTTAATAAATACAAAACCACTTCCTAAGAAATTACAGTCTACTTTATATGTCACAATCAGATTGACAAGATGTAGGGAATAGTTGGTAATTTTCAAAAACAGAGACAAGCTTGATTTGATAACTGCTATATCCAATGTCAAGCAATTTTTATTTATTGGCTATCTACCTATTTACTGAAAAAAAATAGCTGGTACCGTATTTCGGCTTTAAACCTTCACCAGTAATTATCGTCAGAATGATGACTACATGAGGCTCCACCCACTTTGGCCTCGTTATAATTCAGGATAACACTGAAGGCTATCATGGGCATTGTTGGATTAGAAAGTTTAACTTCTGGCTTTAAAAACTCATTTCTCGAGTAGTTGTAAGAAGTGATAACTCAAGAATCCCAGCAGTTGGCCTAAACGTTTACTGCTATTACTACTGTTGCGGCGGCACTACTGCTTCAGTAGTATTACTACGCTAGCACAGATACCCCACCCACTTCTATGTATTGTTCCGCCATTCATAAAGTCTTTATATCCAACACGGTTGTAAGGTCTAAAGAAGAAGAAAAAAATTATATCGGATGATCCGTTGGTCTGCTGGAGATTTTAGCACACATAAGCTTGTATTTACTTTGGATAAAAATCTTATTTTAACAAAACTAGTTATATAAAGACTGTTTACATACAATCTCTCTCTTTCCCTCTCTCTTGGTGGCATAGTGAATAGTTAATGGAAATGTTCAAAATCCTGAATGACATTACCAGTATTATAATCACGTTACGCTAAATACAAATCAGCCCTTAAACATTGGATTTAAACTAGAAAATGAATAATTACCTATTCAGGCTACAGTAAGTATGGCCACAGGCTTTTTCTTGACTGTATAAAGTTGTAAGTCGTAAGACGAATGCAGTTTTGCAACCACGGGGACAATTCCAAATCCTGTTAGCCATTCTTGACTGCTATGGGTTTCAGAGCCGATGAAACAAGGTGAATGAATTTCTGTCTGGTGGATGGGCGGAGCAACATTTCGTAAAACGGTGTGTTTACCTTGCTTACGTAATAAATGTTTTCGACTCTTGGCTCGTTATCATTGGCCATGGCATCGGCTAGATACTTTTTACTCTATAAAAATCAAAAGTATCGGGTTTAGGTTATTGATAATGATGACAAAATTTGTGTGTGGTTGTACAATATACATATGGCAACTTTCAGCTACATCCGATGCTTTGATAAAGAGCAAAGTCCAAAAAACCGTGTTACAGAGGCCCTGAATCTCATAGTAGGTTATATTGTGACTCGTAATGATCATTGCTGTCATAACAATTGTTACGATTGATAAATCACTCAGTAATGTTTTGAATTGGTTGATTTTTTTCCTCTGGGCTCCTGTTATTCTCAGTCAAAAGTTAACTGACTATAGCAAAATCCTTATCGTTTAAAAGATATTAGTGGTTCAGTACCCCATTTTCTCTGTTCTTCATATTATATGTCAGCTACTTTTTTTCAAGTTTCCATTTATTTTTGAAACTATTGATTTTGACTATGAACATATGAATTTCCTAAATGCTAATATTACTCAAAGTTCGTCCATTGACAACTTTGTCAGTTAATTATTATTCGTTTAAGCTTTCCTAGTTAACCAGTTTCTTTCCATCCTCCTTTCCTCCTTTCTTCCCTTCATGCGACCCTATTCGCCAAGAATGTTTGTTAGTCATGTTCTAAGAACTTAACAGCTGAGGAATCGGATGCCTTGCGCCTATAATAGAGAGACTTCGTTGAAGATTAGGTCAAACCTTCAGGAACTGAATGATCACGAAAATTAGAAATCATTGTCCTTACTTCATACTTGCAACGTGAACTCTAATCCTCTCGGTCCTCCAGGCACTCCCTGACTAAATTTGGTTTGCATCAGCTTCATCTCGCTTAGCGAGTCATATAACTGCAAGTTCAAGAGTGTGATATACAAGTCAGTTACATAAGAGAGAGAGAGAGAGAGAGAGAGAGAGAGAGAGAGAGAGAGAGAGAGAGAGAGAATCATGGGTCCTTGGTTTCTTGGATTGCCAGTTTTGAATTTAAAAAAGTACCTTCATGTCCTTAAAGTTTGTACTGTAATATTATTAATATTTTTTCAGTGATAATTCATCCCAGTCTTCTTGTATTACTGAAGTCTGGCATGGCCTGTAAGTGTAACTGTCCAAAAATTGTAGTTTTACTTACTCTTGATTTTTTATTGTTCAGTCCACTTGATTTAGGAATGATATATTGGTAAATAAAATGGTAAGTCTGCAGAAGAAACTAATTTAAAACTAAATAAAACAATCAAACGGCTGAATTTGAAATAAAATATATAGAAGCATGAAGACAAAATAAGAATAGCCATAGCATTCAAAACTGGTGCTGGTAATGAAAAAGAGAAGTGAGCAGACGAAACTGGTCAACCCAGGGAAAAAGAGATTATTTGTATCACAACGGTGATTTTTTTTTTATTTTTTTGCCCACTTGCTAATTTTAAAACCTACATCTTAAAAACGAGTTCCACAAAGCTTAAATTGCCTTAGAGGAATTTTCGTCTTAGATTTCCTCTCCTGCTTTTATTCTTTCTTTGCCTAATGATGCCGTAGTCATTCCTCCACTTGCAGTTTTAGTGGCTCGTTTTTCTCTTATATTAACTAGATTCATTCACTGTACTTGAATAGTTCAAAGGAGGTCAACATTTCGTTTATGAAAATAAAAATAAAAATAAAAAAGGTGAATGTCAGCGGTGTTACGTTACTGGAAATAATAAAATACATATAATGTTTGGTATATGTAAAGATTATTATTATTATTTTTTTTTTGCACCTCAACCTTCATTAAGTGCAGTGGGATTTTCCTTTGCGGATAACAACATCTGAAGTATGAGAAAAAGCGTTGGTTACTTATCTCTAGCTATTCATCCTGAGGTACTTGGCTTATAAGACAGAGGCCTCTACTGTGCAGGAAACGGTTGTCTATGCACATTTGTTTAGTCACAGTAGGCCTCACTGAGATTATACAAGCTGCGTTGGGAATGCAGTACATTCTCTCTCTCTCTCTCTCTCTCTCTCTCTCTCTCTCTCTCTCTCTCTCTCTCTCTCTCTCTCTCTCAAAAATACATTAACAAATGCAATTTTTCAACGAACAAAAAGCGAAGAAAGGCAGGCACAAAAATAATTCTTGCAAGGTAAAAAAAAAAATCCTTTAGAAAAATTGTTTTGCAAAATCAACATTCCCTGTCACAAATTCACACGGCAGGTGTAAGCAGCATATAGGAGTTACTTCCTCTTCTTCTATACACTTCAAAATAACTGAATCTCCTGTGAGAACCTTCTCCAGCTGAGGGTGAGCACCATGTAATTCCACACTATGGTTACTACCTGTATCAAATAATATTTGGACTGGTACCTGCACACTCCTTCCTTGAGTTGACAGCATACCCTCATAGATATATGGCTTAAAAGTCTCCACACTGCTCAGCCACTCTCTGTTTGAGGTTATATTTCCACTGGTTGCTAAACATTCAGCTTGTTTAGTTTCAGTCTTCTCTGGAGTCTGATTCTTTCCCACACTGCTCTTCGTAGTTTGTTTCACCTGGTCACCTTTTACAACTTGACCAACTGGTTTTGACTGCTGTTGATTCCGGTAACACTCTTGACTGTAGTGTCCTACTCTTCCACACTTGAAACAGACAACATTAGGTTTCTGTAACTGTCTTAAAAAATTGGATGAGGATTTCACATAAACTTGCTGAGGTGTAATACCTTGTGTACTCATGGTAGTATTACTTGTAGCTTTCCCATTAAATTTGTTCCTGAAACTTGGATGAGAATTAAAACCTGGGCATAGTTGATCCTGGTACTTGACATCATAATTACGTTTGCTACTTATTATATTGTCATCATCTTCACTCAGTGTAGCAGCTTTGTCAAGTTTATTAACCTCTCTCTCTCTCAAAAAGGCTCTTATATGTTCAGGAATTCCCAAAAGATACTGTTCAAGAACAACTAATTCTTCTAACTCATCAAAAGTTTTAGCTATAGCAGCCTCTATCCAACGTTTAAAACACCTTCTCATTTCATATGCATAATCTAAGAAGGTTACCTTCTCATCTTTTCTTAAATTTCTGAATCTTTCATTGTAGTACCCTGTGGTCATCTGGTAAACTTGTAGCACATTGTGTTCAAGTAACTTGCAGTCTTTACACTGATCAGCTGTTAAGGCTTAAAAAGCACTTCTCCCTTTACCAATTAAGACACTTCGTAACAAAACTGACCATTTATCTTCTGGCCATTCCATAACTAAAGCCACTTTCTCAAAGTGATCAAAGACCTCATCTGGAGCTTTTTCAGTAAACTTAGGGATTTACTTCTGTACTCTTACTACATCAAATACAGGGTCTTGATTGCCTTGATTAGGGTTAGAAGGTGTCACAGGTAAATTAGATCTAGCTCTTATCAATTCCATCTTCTTTCAAACTTTGCTCTTTCTATGATCATTTCTGCTGCTTTTTCGTCTTCTCTTTCTCTTCGTTCTTGTTTTTTCCTATCCATTGTTTTTCTTTCACCCTGCATTTTTAGCTTAATCAAACTTTCTTTTCTTCTTGCTTATTTATAAGATCAGCACGTTCTGCAATCAACAACTCTTGAGCTAATTCTAACTCACCTTCATCAGTTATTCTACCAGAGTGTATCAATGATTCCGTAGAAATACATCTTATTTGTGCCTTTACCATACTAGTAGATACATAACCACTACATACCACTGATAAAGCGCTCCACTGTGCCTTAGTCAGAGTGGTTTCAGATTACACTTGGATGGAAGGGGCTGCTAAAGATTCCTGAACTTTGAACTAAGCCATTTTCTCTAAACTACTAACTGACAATTCAACACAATAAATGGAAAGCAAACAACTATATGGTCACTTTCCTAACACCACCAGTATAAACTAGAGAGATACTGTGATCAGTTTTCTCAGGTCTCTGGGCTCCATTTATACTTGTGACTACACTTACCAATCATAAAATAGTTATCTCACAATAGCCAGACACCTGAACCTTCATCACAAAATCATTCAATACTCTAAAGGCAACAGTCATCCCATAAGGTTCAGACTAGGTTCATTAAAACACGTGTGAGGCAATCATATGTGGAATTAAATTAATTAAAGGGCATCACTCCATCAACTACTTTCAAAAGTCTAAACATTTATCTGGTTGTAACTCACTTCAATTAAATTAAAGGAAAGCAGCTCAAGTACCACTCTATATTTTTACATAAACAAAATTAAATATAATGGTGAAAAATAAGACACATGGTAATTTTGATTACAAAAATTTCTTATTAAACTCAACATTTATAGGTGGAATTCAAAATTTCAGGGAAATTTTATGATTATTTGAAAGCAACACAAAGTTTAATTAGTTCTTGAATTAATTATTAAGTAAAATTAAATAAAAAATAATTTAACTCAAAAATCAAGAAAGTTAATTAATCCAAAAAATTTAATTATTCAAGTAAATTTGAAACTAATAAGCAACAACTAAAATTCAAGAAGAATTCTAAGTAAATGCAAATTAATTCACAAATGTTAACTCAATTAAATATACAATGATTAATAAATAAAAACAATTAAGTTAATCAAACTGTGAATGTAAATGCAAACAGAAAAATGTGGAAAATACCAAAATTGCAAAAACACTAAGACAGCATTAATCACCCAAAATACATGTAAAAAAACACACACTTCAATAAGAAAAATGGACATGTGAAGAAAAAATCACTTTAACAAGAAAATTGGACAAATGCACAGAAATTCACTTCAAAAGAATTAAACACAGGATATGAAAATTTGCAACGTGTAAAAAATGAAATAGTATCACCAAACAACTGTAAATATGTTTTTAAGTTGCAAATTTAAACTTGTAACAACACATTGCCTTCGTACCGATTGTGTTTCTGCTGCAGCTAGCCCCAAAAATTCACTATATTCAAAAAATTCACCATAGTACTCAAAAAGGCGCCATTACACACTTGTATAATGACTGCTCAGATTCGACAATAAGCACTAAGCAATACTAAATAACTCTAAGAAATATCAAATTTAAAATTTACGAGTAACCAACCACTAAGTATAAAATCTTTACAATAATGCGAAGTAAAAAATCTCTCGTATGTGGAGAGAGAAAAAGAGAGAAAGAGAGAGATATTATCTCCTTATGGCAGTTTCAAATCTCAGAATGACAATATCTCTCTTGTATGGTTGTTAACTGGGCGAGACATTATTGCCTGACTGGCTCAAAACGTTTTGGAACCGAAGTTCCTTTGCCTAATCTTTAATATCTTTTAAAATGATAAATAGAGAGAAATTGGGATTACAACTATAAATAACATTGATTATTATATGATTTAAAACGAAAAAAATCATTTAAAATAAAAGATATTATAGAATTTTCTCGAATGAAATTAAGCTTTGCCATTCCTTGAGTGACGTCGCAAACCTTTCGACTTTAAAATTAAAGTACTTAAGAGTCAACAAATT
>NC_061097.1:7656455-7671455 GCF_015104395.2 Macrobrachium nipponense | reverse complement strand
ACTTTCTTTGAAGGTTCTCAGATATTTCTGTGGTATGCAAGTATCCGTTTGAACTATTCTATGTTGCAGAAACAACTCTCTACTGTAATTATGAAATGTAGGTTATATTGTGACTCGTAACGATCATTGCTGTCATAACAATTATCACGATTGATAACTCACTCAGTAATCTTTTGAAATATTTGATTTTTTTCCTCTGGGCTTCTGTTATTCTCAGTTAAAAGTTAACTGACTGTATAGCAAAATCCTTATCGTTTAAAAGATATTAGAGGTTCAGTACTCCATTTTCTCTGTTCTTCATATTATATGTCAGCTATTTTTTTCAAGTTTCCATTTATTTTTTAAACTATTGATTTTGAATATGAACATATGAATTTCCTAAATGCTGATATTACTCCAAGTTCATCAATTGACAACTTTTTCCGTTAATTATTATTCGTTTAAGTTTTCCTAGTTAACCAGTTTCTTTCTATCCTCCTTTCCTCCTTTCTTCCCTTCCTGCGACCCTATTCGCCAAGAATGTTTGTTTGTCATGTTCTAAGAACTTAACAGCTGACGAATAGGATACCTTGCGCCTATAATGGAGAGAGTTCGTTGTAGTTTAGGTCAACCTTCAGGAACTGAATGATCACGAAAATTAGAAACCTTTGTTCATAGTTCATACTTGTAAGGCTAAATAAGTACTTCTCCCTTTACCAATTTAGACATTTTGTAACAAAACTGACCATTTATCTTCTGGCCATTCCATAACTGAAGCCACTTTCTCAAAGTGATCAAAGACCTTATCTGGAGCTTCTTCAGGAAACTTAGGGATTAACTTCTGTACTCTAACTACATCAAATACAGGGTCTTGATTGCCTTGATTAGGGTTAGAAGGTGTCACAGGTAAATGAGATCTAGCTCTTATCAATTCCAACTACCTTTCAAACTTTCCTCTTTCTCTTTCCTCTTCTGCTGCTTTTCGTCCTCTCATTCTCATCGTTCTTGTTTTTCCCTGTCAATTTTTTTCTTTCACCATGCATTTTTAGCTCAATCAAACTTTCCTTTCTTCTTCCTTATTTATAAGATCAGCACGTGCTACAATCAACAACTCTTGAGCTAATTCTAACTCATCTTCATTAGTTATTCTACCAGAGTCTACCAATGATTCCGTAGAAATACATCTTATGTGTGCCTTTACCATACTAGTAGATACATAACCACCACATACCACTGCTAAAACGCTCCACTCTGCCTTAGTCAGAGTGGTTTCAGATTACACTTGGATGGAAGGGGCTGCTAAAAATTCCTGAACATTGGACTGAGCCATTTTCTCTAACTTACTAACTTACAATTTAAAACTATAAATGCAAAACAAACAACTATATGGTCACTCTCCTAACATAATATATCCCTAACACCACCAGTATAAACTAGAGTGATATTGTTATCAGTTTTCTCGGGTCCCTGGGCTCCATTTATAATTGTGACGAAGTGCCAAGTATCTGGTTACTACACTTACCAATCATAAAATAATTATCTCACAATAGCCAGACATCTGAAGAAAATACCATTGAACACTCTAAAGGCACCAGTGATCCCTTAAAAGCCTATTAATTACTCAAAAATTCAGACTAAGTTCATTAAAACAGGTGTGAGGTAATCATATGTGGAATTAAATTAATTAATGGGCATCACTCCATCAACTACTTTCAAAAGTCTAAATATTTCTCTGGTTCTAACTCACTTTAATTAATTAAATTGAAGGAAAACAGCTCAATTACCACTCTAAATTTCTACATAAACACAATTAAATATACAAGTGAAAAATAAGACACATGGGAAATTTACGATCATTTGAAAACACAAAGTTTAATTAGTTCTTGAATTAATTATTAAGTAAAATCAAATAAAAATTAATTTATCACAAAAATCACGAAAGTTAATTAATCCATAAAATTAAATTATTCAAGTAAATTTGAAACTATTAAGCAACAACTAAAATTTGAAAAGAATTCTAAGTAAATGCAAATTAATTCACAACTGTTAACTCAATTAAATATGCAATGATTAGTTAATAAAAACAATTAATATAATCAAATTGCGAATGCAAATGCAAACACAGGAAAATGTGGAAAATACTAAAATTGCAAAAACGCTAAGAAACCATTAATCACAAAGAATATATATAAAAACACACACACTTCAATAAGAAAAATGGACAAATGCAAAAAAAAATCACTTTAACAAGAAATTTGGACAAATGCACAGAAAATCATTTCGAAAGAATTAAACATAGGACATAAAAATTTGCAATGCGTACAAAATGAAATAATTTCACCAAACCACTGTAAATATATTTTTAAGGAGCAACTTTAAACTTGTAACAAAACATTACCTTGGTACCGATTCATATTCCAAAAATTCACCATAGTACTCAAAAAGGCGCCGTTACACACTTGTACAATGTCTGCTCAGATTCCACAATAAACACTAAGCAATATTAAATAACTCTAAGAAATACCAAACTCAAAATTTACGAGTAACCAACCACTAAGTATAAAATCTTAATTAACGATAATGTGAAATAAAAAAAATCTCATCTCTCGTATGTGGAGAGAGAGAGAGAGAGAGAGAGAGAGAGAGAGAGAGAGAGAGAGAGAGAGAGTTTCAAATCTCAGAATTTCAATATCTCTTGTATGGTAGTTAACTGGGCGAGACATTATTGCCTGACTGGCTCAAAACGTTTTGGACCCGAAGTTCATTTACTAAATCTTTAATATCTCTTTTAAAGTGATAAATAGTGAGAAACTGGGAAAACTAAAAATAACATTTATTATTATATGATTAGAAAAAAAAGTCTTTTAAAATAAAATATATTATTATAGAATTTTCTCGAATGTAATTTAGTTTTGCCATTTCCTTGAGTGACGTTACAAATCTTTCCACTTTAAAATTAAAGTACTTAAGAGTCAACAAATTTTCTTTTCACAAATCGAGAGATATAAGTTAATTTACTAGTAATATTAAAAAGTTTTTAATACAAAAAAATCTCTAACTACTTTTTTGAAATGAAAGGAATCAAAAGTATGTGAAACGTTTTAGCCAGAATCCTTCTAAAACGATCTTACGAAAGATGATGCAATCTTCACATGGTTTCTTGACAAAGACACAAGTCTGAAACAAGTCATGAGCATTGGAAGATTGACAGGATTAGGGAAAAAAAAAAAAAAAAAAAAAAAAAAAAAACAAAAAAAAAAAAAAAAAAAAAAAACAGAGAACTATGAGCTCCTCTTATCTCAAGTGATGATAGCAATTTCCTGCTTCGAACAGACAATACTAATTTCTCTCACTTTTCACATTCTACACTATTCTTAACTTTTAAATACATTATGCGAAATCTGAACATACATTATTAGAACATATTAACTCTAAGCAAAGTAAGGAATCTGCAAAATATTGCAGACAATTTTAAATGCTTCATACTGTTATGGAGATGATGATGATGATGATGATATATATATATTATATCTAATATATATATATATTATATATATTATATATATATATATATCTATATATATATATAATATATATATAATATTATATATACATATCTAAATATATCTAATATATATATAATATATATATATATTATATGATATATATATATATATATATATCCTATATAATATATATCTATCTTCTATATTATCTATGATATATATATTATATGCAATATATAATTATATATATCTATTATATTAATTATATATATAATATATGTATATAATATATACCATTATATATATTTATATATATTATATATATATATTATATATCAATTGATAAGGTTAAAAAATATGCGGGTATAGAATGCACAGAAAGACCATACACAGACAGGAGTGGAAGGTCATGTTTGAGGCCTTTGTCTTGCAGTGGAGTAGCAATGATGCTGATGATGATTTATATATATATATATATATATATATATATATATATATATATATATATATATATATATATATATATATATACATATATATATATATATATATATATATATATATATATATATATATATATATATATATATATATATGTATGTATATATATGTATATATATATATGTATATATATGTATATATATATATATATATATATATATATATATATATATATATAATCATCATCATCATCATTGCTAGTCCACTGCAGGACAAAGGCCTCAAACATGACCCTCCACTCCTTTCTGTGTATGGTCTTTCTGTGTCATTCTGTACTGGCACATTTTTTAACCTCATCAATTGATATATATATATATATATATATATATATATATATATATATATATATATATATATATATATATATATATATATATATATATATATATATATATATATATATATATATATATATATATATATATATATATATATATATATATATATATATATCCCATCAATTTAACAATTAACAATGGTTATCACTGCACTTTCATAGTTAATGCCTAATTACTAGAGACACTTTGTCTCGCAGATAACATACACTAATGAGAACAGAACTAAAATATACGCGCCGGCGGCAGCATGCTTTCTCCGAAAAATGAATGAATTTTGTACACACTCGTTAAGCAGAATATTTGAATCACGTACTTACAGTTGTGTATTGATGTTCACGGATGATAGAGGTGCAGAATGATAAAGGGGGTTTTTCAATAAAGGTTCATTTCTCTTGCAAAACTCTTATACTATTCAGTGGAACTGATTTTTACCCCAATGAGAGATTCATTAAGACTTTTTTTTATGCGATGCTGGCCAGGTTGTCATCTGTTTCGTGAGTTGCTGTGCTGCATGAGGTTTATCATTTACTCTAAAATCAATTGACATCTGACAAGGCTGGGTGCCACACTATTAACGATAGAGAAAAGGGAGGAAAAAGCTTTTAAAAAATTTTGGATTTAAAGGAAAAGAAAAATTTTATTTAACTAAGATTATTATTATGTCACTCAGAAGAATTTTACACAGGAGCTCAAGGCACTAGCTCCGTGGCCCTGAGGTTATGTTAATTAACAAATCAAATTGTGCCACTATGTAAAATGTAAATCCCTTCATTAAGAACCCGGAATTTAAAGGAATAAAATACTTGTTTCAATTATCGCGAATCATAAAATAATAGTTATCAGCAGCTCTTCATTCTTCCACCTTGGGACCTGGAAATGGATGGCTGTATAGATCACTTTGGCACCGTAGACCAAGGGTGAGGTACACAACCTCTGGCGTTCTCCTAATTCGGCAAATTAGGAATGCACTGTAGTTCTCGATCTAAAACACGATTTATGTAATTGAGAGATGAGTAAGGCAGAGAATGTAAGTAACTTAACACTGTCACGAAAATAGAAAGATACACCAACAATTCTATTTATGTCACAAATATTTTTTCACTTCTCTTATTATCTAGATGAAGGAGATGCAATGATGGGGCGGGGGGGAGGGGGGCAATTGTTATATTCTATGAGAGCAGACAGTAATTAAGGAAGAAAACGAACTTTGCGTCGAACAGATTCCAAAACCACACGTACCTTTTCTTTGACCGTTGGAGTCTTGAGTAGAACCGAGCGCGCGGTAATGACCTTTGGAAGAGAGAGAATTGTCGGGCCTGGACAGTAAAAGGGAGTGTGAGTGACCCGGAAAAACTTCCCACGGTATGAACAGTCTTCTTCCTCTGCTTTCTTTGTCTCATGTTTTGTCCCATCTTGGAGTCGGCTTTTATAGGGTGTTGACGGCTGCCTGGAAATGAAATCGGAGCGAACGCACCAGGTGTGGAAAAAAGATGACAATGGGGGGTCATTCAGCTGTAGGAGAGGCGAAGTTTTAGGGGGACGTGAGATATCAGATAATTTGCTGTGTCCAATTCTTAATTACTATGGAAGGAGTACGCACTGCTTCTGTGAGATGATGTGGATGGTCTTGATTTTACAAGAGGAGAAAAATGAAATATTGTACTTTTATTTCTGTAAGATTTTCTTAAACTGAAGGCTTCAATGTCCATCTCATGTATGTACGTTAATATATATATATATATATATATATATATATATATATATATATATATATATATATATATATATATATATATATATATATATATATATATATATAATATATATATATATTATATATATATATATATATATATTATATATATATATATATATATATATATATATATATATATATATATATATATATATATATATATATATATATATATATATATATATATATATATATATATATATATTATATATATATATATATATACACGATTCTGCTCTGGGATGATGCTAATTTCTGGGTTTAGACAACACAATTACTTACTTCCTCTATGAAATTCTGGGACCTGACTGCTATAAGAGCAAGAAATCGTAAAAAAGGAGAAGAAAGGGGGATTTGTTACATTAGCTGAAGGCTTTTACTTTAAGGAATTGTAGAGAAACAAGTTTGGATAACTATAAAATTTCATGTATTTACATTAGCACGATCAGAAGATAAAAGCTGAATACTAAGATGTAGCAGATCATGAGTGATAATCATGGTACCAGGACATGGGGAAGGCAGCCTCAATCAATGCGAGAGAATTCCACAGATTAAGGTCCCTCTGTAACTGAGAGGATTACGAATTAAGGCCAGAAAAGGCACAGAAATATCAAGCAAGGTCAAGGTAGTGCACGGAAGGTGCCAAGGATTGCCTTAAAATACGTCTTCCACACAATAAAAGTACTTATTAAACGTTACACTGCACTGGCAAAAGTGAGACTGATTTGGACACTGGCTCTTTAAAACAGAGTGGAAAGTTCAGCAAAATAATTACGAAATTCACGTGACTGATTAAGAACATCTGTATACAGAACACATTACCTGGCCGTTGGGATAACTTCGGAGTCGAAATAGGTTTTGGATGGAGGCCTAGAAACACTGCAAAGAATCCTCGGATACGACCATGAGGCACGCAACAATGGAACCTGGACGGAGGGAGACGGAAAAGGGGGGAAGGAGCTGTTGGAGAGGAGATATTGCCCCTTGGTTCCAAAATCGTCTCTGGGATTCGAGATGTAATTTTTCATGCAAAACAAAACTGTCATGATTTGGCAATCTTAAGCTTAGATTGGTCTAAAGCCTTTGATAGGGTTAATATGGATTTTGTTTTTAAAGTAATGAATGAATTTGGTTTACCAGAGGAATTTGTGGACCTAGTTCGAGTTTTGTATAAGGATTGTAAAAGTCGTATTTTTGTGAATGGGTTTATTAGTTCCTCCTTTCGTATTAAAAGATCTGTAAGACAGGGCTGCCCGATGTCAATGCTGTTATATTGTATATTTCAAGAACCTTTATATAGGGCAATGAAGAGTAACAACAAGATAATAGGGCCAAGCCTACCTAACAGTGTAAATATATGTCTGCAGGGTTATGCAGATGATTCATCTATGATTTTGTCAACTGATGATTCAGTTAGAGAGTGCTATAAAGAAATACAATTGTTTGAAATTGCGACAGGTGCACAGCTAAACAAGGACAAAACTAGTATAATTGGGTTTGGTCAATGGGAGAACCGAAACACCTGGCCTCTCAGTTGGTTAAAAACTGTTGAAATTATAAACATTTTTGGTATAGTTTATTATAATAATAATGATTTTGAGATGACGTGTGAAGAGAATTGGTCTCGCATTGCTAAAAATATTGAAATATCAGTAGCTATGCTTAGTCCAAGACAACTGTCTATTTTCCAGAAGGCTATTATTATTAATTCTCTAGTTTTGTCCAAAGTTTGGTATATTTCTCACACCTTGCCTCCATCAAAAAAATACATTGCTCAAATATATATGCATATTTTCCGGTATGTCTGGAGGGGTACTTACCATCCTGTAAGCAGAGAGACTCTTTGTTTGTCTAAAGAAAAAGGTGGATTAGGAATAATAAATGCTTATTTTAAATCATTAGCGATTTTCACTTCGACAGCTCTGAGTGATATGAAAAAGGATATAGGTTTGAGTAACATTCAGCAATGTTAGTGGGAGCTTTCTCACAGATGTGGGTGGCGAGTGCATAAAATTTTCGATCTTGAGTCGCTCTAGGATGTTGGCTGCAGAAGAGGCACCTAGAGACTCTAAACATTTGCTGAGGGCCTGTCCAATTGATAGGCCAATTCAGACCGGGTCTGGCCGGCTTCCTTTATTTGGCCTCCCCAGCGTTGTTGCCAATGTTTGTGGGTGATTTCATAAGCCTTAATGATAGCCTTCCGTATACCCTCCAGCCTACCTTGATCCTCCTCAGGGAGGGCGTTGAAAGCAACTAGGCCCTTTCCTTCAAGATGTTTCCCCATAAGCAGAGAGACTTCGGCAGGAGCAAGTAAGTAGGTGTTGAGCACCTTTTCCGCCTGATCGAGCGACACCTCAGGTTCGGTTTCGGACCATTTGTGCATAAAGGTATTAGCCTGGGCGAGTGTGGGCATGCTGGTGGCCTGAGTGGGACTACCAGCAGCCACACAAGTCAACTGGAGTTCATGGGCCCTTTGCTTTTCTTCCCGTTCAATTCTATCCTGTCATTCTTGCTGTTTCTCTAGCCTGTCTTGTTCCTCCCTTGGAAGGTTATCTAGTCTTTCTTGTTCCTCCATGTAAGTTATCCAGTCTTTCTTGTTCTGCCCTCTTATCCTGTCTTTCTTGTTCGTCCTTCCTCTCTTTCTTTGCAGCAGCTACCCTTTCTTGGACCCAGTCAAATAAGGGTTATCCTGTCAATCCCATCCCCTTCCCAGTCCCCGTAAATGGTATAAAACTCAATCTTCAAGGGGTTTGTGGGGGGGGGGGGGCGGTGTTCTAGGACAATTTTCCTATTAGGAACGATTTTGGAAATGTAGAGAGAGATGGGGAAAAATTATAATAAAAAAAATTCTCTGAAATTTGGTTTGGGGAGGTTTATGACCGTTCCCGAGAGTAAATGGTGGCTTTATTCACGCACGGACAATGCCATATATAGCGCGATTTTTTTTCTTTTAACAGTTTCAAAGTTGAGTTTATGGGTTCCCTTCTACTGGGAAGGAATTTGTTGGGAGTCCAGATACAGTTAGGTTCGGGAACTCATGGAGTGGTGTAGCACTTTGAAAAGAGTAAAAAAGAAAAAAAATAGTGTGAGAGACGTTGGGGGGTTTACATATGTGCACAAAAACAAGGAGTTGATATACAGCCTTAGCAGTATACCTTAATATAAGGCTTATATAACAGCATATATAAGTTATGCTTATATAATAGTAAATATCACAAGTAATTGCTTACGTAAGAGTGAATAGGTTAAGTCGAAGGACGGATGAGTGTGCGTATTTTACACTGAGCACTATCATGCCTCTTGTACGCGAGTGGGTAAGGGTCTGAACGAAGGTTTATGGTAATGGCGAGATTAATAAAACGGTTTGACCATTTTGAAAAGACGTCCCTTCCACAGATAATGGTTTTCTTTGCGTACGGCGCACGGAGGATTTTAAAGAAAATTATTTTATGCCTGAATTTTGGATATGAGAAAGGAAGAGAGAGAGAGAAAAAAAACTAATAAATGAGGTGAATGAAGGACAAAGTGAGTGAAATAATGAGTGCTAATAATAAAAGATTTGAAAATGCTTTCTACGATTTGTGGGAGCTTTGTTTCTTTTAACAAAATCTATTTTACCTAACGAGAGAGAGAGAGAGAGAGAGAGTCCCTGGCCGGGTTTATTTGGTTACCTAATTAAGGGCTGGACTCGAAAACTGTTCGAGACACGTGGCGCGAGAAAATATCTCGAAATTTCCCCAAAATTAGATTTTCTGCACTTCACTTTCCTAGCTATCCTAACATGAAAACATGCAGGCTAACATGCATTAGCGAATAAAGCTATTGTGCCGAATATCAATGTTCTCTTCTCACCGCAAGTATTTTCGAAGTATGCACGTGGCCTATCAATTCACTAAAAATATTTCCAGTCAATATTTTGCTTTCCTATTCTAAATAAACAAAAATATAACGCTGTCCTTACGATGTGGAATTTCCTTGATTGCGCTTGTAGATTTTACTCTAGATTCGATCTAAGGTAACAGTCGCCATTTTTACGATTCTGCCCTGGGATTATGCTAATTTCTGGGTTTAGACAACGCAATTACTTACCATATGAAATTGTGGAATCTGACTGCTATAACAGCAAGAAATCGTAAAAAAAAAAAGCAGAAAAGGGATATGTAACATGAGCTGAAAGCTTTTAGTTTAAGGAATTGTAGTTGAACAAGTTAGGATGCATTTACATTAACATGATCAGAAAATACTAAGACGTAGCACAGATGCTGGGTAATAATCAAGGTACCAGGACATGGGGAAGGCAGCCGCAAGCAAGGCGAGAGAATTCCACAGCTAAAGGTCCCTTTGTAACGGAGAAGATTAGGAATTGAAGCCAGAAAAGGCACAGAAATATCAAGCAAGGTCAAGGCAGTGCACAGAAGGTGCCAAGGATTGCCTTAACATACATTTTCCACGCAATAAAAGCACTTACTAAACGTAACACTGCACTGGCAAAAGTAAGGCTGATATGAATACTGGCTCTTTGAAACAGAGACGAAAGTTTAGCAAAATAATTACGAAATTCACGTGACTGATTAAGAACATCTGTATACAAACCACATTACCTGGTCGTCGGGATGGCTTTGGCACTTTTTCAGTTTTTGATATATATATATATATATATATATATATATATATATATATATATATATATATATATATATGTGTGTGTGTGTGTGTGTGTGTGTGTGTGTGTGTGTGTGTGTGTGTGTGTGTGTGTGTGTGTGTATGAGCATATATGAATAATTATTTTTCAGCGAGGATAAATTTGTGATTATTGAATATTTGCTATTAATATATATATATATATATATATATATATATATATATATATATATATATATATATATATATATATATGTGTGTGTGTGTGTGTGTGTGTGTGTGTGTGTGTGTGTGTATGTATGTCTGTGTGTATGAGCTGCATATATGAATAATTTGTATTCAGCGAGGATAAATTTGTGATTATTGAATATTTCCTATCAATAAATCTTCAGAAGTATGCTTCCTTTCTTAATCCTAATTTCATCATTAAAACCTGTATCACTCCATTCACATGGGCAAATATTGCATTCTATTTACTTAGAAATATTCAAATTGGGGGAGACCGGGGCTAGATGCATACAGGGGTAGGTTGATACACAGTCAATATCTACATTATATGGCAATAATTGGCGACCAGGTTCTTCACACTCTTAGGCGTCAGTATCAGACTTATCCTTATTGATATCCTTATTGAGTGCAAAAAAAAGTTTATTACCCGTCTGCGAGCCTTTCGTATTATTTTAATAGACTTTATTGAAACTCGTGTTCATGAAAAATAACGTGATTTTTTGAAAAATAACTATCGTTATGCTTCATTTGTGATTAGACTTTATTTTCCTATAATTCAAATGAATAATGAATCAGTAACAACTTGCACAGCATGATATATAGTTGTATCTAGTCGCCCAAAAGAAAATCCATGCGATACACCTGTAGCTGAAGAAGCCACAAAAATGGGTAATGAAACCAAAGCAAATGATGAAAGCCCGTTACAGACTACTGGAGTTTGCATAGACTACATGATACCTCCCTGTGAACCTCCTCAAGACCATATAACTCCCCAATACATAACAAGCCTTTGAAAATATGATTCTAGACCCTGTTACAAGCACAAGCAAGGGTGGTTTAGATAGGCCTTACATTTACGAATCACCTCCTTCTATAAAGACAGAACAAAGACCTACAAGAGATATGAATACCCGAGAGGAGCTACGACCTTTTAAAAAGGCTAGTTCTAGAAAGACACAAAGATGCAACAAAATAATATGAAACTACAGAGGATTCACTAGGAAAAAAGGCTCAAGGGGAAAACCAGAAAAAAACATTGACGATTATTGGTGAATGGCCAAATTCAGTCTCAGGGGAGCAATGGGTGTAAGGATGTAATGCATCAAATGCAAAGTTTAAGCCTATGAAAATTGCACAAATGGAATTGCTCGTTATGCAGATGTGTGACCTGTGTACAATGAAGTATTAACTGATTTATTTTGGTTTCTAAAGTTCTGCTATTTTCTATTATATTACAGGAATTAAAAAGTAAATAACCTTTTTGCTACATGGGTATGATAACACACATAATAACCTTTTCACACCATAAATTTGTTTAAGTTTCCTTCATTGGATATCAAATTAGGGGTAAAAATTGTAAAATTGTAAAAACTAGCCCCGGTCTCCCCCCTGTCCAGACGAATAATGCTTTTATAATATAAAGATGTATTTCACTAATACAAGTTGTGATATGAGGTGCTTTTAAAATTTATTATTCAGAACTCAATATTAAAAAAAAATATATTAAGAAATAAGCTAACATTCATGAGTGTCAATTTTGAGGGATTACAGGACAAACTTATTAGTTTAAATAATGTCGGAGAGAGAGAAAGATAGAGATAAGAAACAAATACTATGACTGAATTATAGATCAAATTTTTCGCTATTTATAAGTTTCGAAAATTAAGCAATCGGTCTTGAGATGGGTTTCCTTAGTAAATAATGTCAGATATTTAAAAGAAAATGCATTCATTATTGTTGTGAGTATGTTTGTGTTATCTTTATATTGTTTTCTCTCTGTAATGTTTTTGGTGTTTCACTAATGTATTTCTTTATATTTTTATGTATAAATTTTTAGCCTACATTTGTACTATCTTTTCATAAATGTCTTGTCGAGAACCCATTCCAATTCATTCATTTTCTGTTTTCAATTCTTCTTCACTCATCTTTTCTTTTACAAACTATCTCCATTTGCACTTCTTATATGTCCAATAATAACAAAACCTTCAATAATCCCTTAGTCCTTACCTTTTCTATTTCTCCACTTAACAGTATATCGTTAATCACATTTCTCCTGCGACAATACATATTTTGTTCCCTAATATTTCTGAATTTTTTTTATTTTTCTTCTTTTCTGTAGTTATTTTTTTTTTTTACTTTTCTCATTAAACTGATTAGTTTTTATTTTCCAGGACCACCATTTCGGGTTTTTTATGAATATTCTTCCGTCGCATTCATTTTGCTCTTTAGGAGTACAAGCAATTACACATTTTTCGCCTCACCACCGTTTATCAAACACTTTTTGGGTTTTTTCAGCAGATAACCTGTTTATCTCTCAAAACCATTCCTTTGCAAATAATTTTGTTTACATTACCTTTCAACCTCCAGAATTAAACAGACGAGTGTTTATCTTTCAATATTTATCAAGAACAGTTTACATCAGACTAGCAAGCTATATATATATATATATATATATATACTATATATATATATATATATATATATATATATATATAATATATAATATATATATATATATATATATATATATATATATATATATATATATATATATATATATATATATATATATATATATATATAGAGGGTGAGTTGAGAGAGAGAGAGAGAGAGAGAGATAGTTGCGCTTCATTTGTATTGCACAACAATTTTGACATTTTATATTTCCCCACTTACCCATTATTCACATCAAGGCTGAACTTGTATTTAAAGGGCATTGAGAGTGTCTCATTTATCTCAGCGACCTCAAAAATTATGGATTAGGTACTAAAATCTTTTGTGTTAGGTTTTTTATACATGCCATCCCTTTCCAGTCCCTTCCCACCCCCATTCCTATCAGAGCTAAGATAGGACTTAAAAGGCATCGAGAGTGTCACTATTCATCTCACCTACCTCGAAAACTATCAAATAGACACTAAAATTTATATTTTTCCTTCCCATTCTCCCTTCTTATTGGGCCTGAACTTGGACTTAAAGATATCTATAGATATGACACTAATATCTGTCGTTTCTAGGTTATTTTTAAATGTCACCCCTTTTCCACCCTTTCTTACCTCAATTCCTAATGGGGCTGAACTTGGATTTACAGTGTCACTAATCATCTCAGCAACATAAAAAATAATGGATTAGACATTAATATCTGTAATTTTCAGTTATATTTACATGTTAACCCCTTCCCACCCCTTCTCACCCTCCATCACTATTGGTGCTGAACTTTGGTATAAAAAGAAATTAGGAGTGTAAATATTTTTCTCAGTCACCTCAAAAATTATTGATTAGAAATCGAATATCTGTCATTGTTGGTCATATTTTAATTTCACACCTTCCTACACCACCCCGTTTAATGCCAGTGATATCCTAGCCCCATAGTGTCCTTTTCCAGATTATAAGTCATATGTATACCAAGTTTGGTTTAAATTGTGCAATGTTTTTCAGAGTTATGCTGAATCATACATACTTGCATATATATATATATATATATATATATATATATATATATATATATATATATATATATATATATATATATATATACATATCTTTCACACGTGTCAAACAGCACTAATATTCTGTGAGAACTGGGCAAATATCGAATGCATTATTCATACATATGAGATATTTAGATCATTCTATTAACTGGAGTCAAGCAAAGAGCCGCCCTTAAATCCCATGTAATGACACAGTTAAAAGGAATATCATTGAATCTTGTTTCATCAAGTCAAATAATAGAAATGTTCTAAATTTAAGTCATGGTTTATTTAAACTCGATGCTTTCATAATGAAAAAAGTTTTAGATAAATATAAGCAACAAAATTAATATATTCAGTTTTTTACATGTTTTGGACTGTAAAGATACTTTATAATTTCGGTTAGGGTCAAATTTGTTTAGGTTTGTGACCGTGTGATATATATATATATATATATAATATATATATATATATATATATATCTATATATACATATATATATATATATATATATATATATAATATATATATATGTATATATATGTATATATATATATATATGTATAATATGTATATAATAAATA
>NC_061097.1:7648955-7653955 GCF_015104395.2 Macrobrachium nipponense | reverse complement strand
ATAGCCAGACCATAATATTTCTTCATTTTAGATTACTTTTGAACGTTAACTTACAATTTATTTTAGACAAACGGATATCAAATTAATAATGACATTGGTATGTAATTCTAGTTTATACAAGTCCAAATAATGTAATAAAAATTGAAGTAAGTCATCCATATGAACTTTAGTAAAAAACGATGTCACATCAAAACTGGTTAATTTGTCATTAATGGATAATTCAATATGGGAAAATGTAGCACAGAAATCAACAAAATTTTATAAATGGGAATTTAATATAGCACCCACAATAGGTGATAATAATTTAACTAGATGTTTAGAAAGTCTATAACTAATGAAACCTGTTGATCTGATAATGAACTGAATAGTAAGATCTCTTATATGGGTTTTGATTAATCTATACACCAGCTAATGGATCTTGAGGATTGTGCAATCTTTTACCTTTCTTCGTTTCATGAATCGTATCAGTAACCTTTTTTGACAATTTCACTATTTGATTAGGTATTGGAAGTAAGTCGAAGAATAGACCTTTCTTATATATATATATATATATATATATATATATATATATATATATATATATATTATATATATACATATATATATATATATATATATATATATATATAATATACATATATATATATATATATATATATATATATATATATATATATATATATATGTATATATATATATATATCTATATATATATATATATATATATATATATATATATATATATATATATATATATATATATATATATATATGATAGATATCGAGCTACAAATGTCATTTATTATCTAATTTGCTCTACCTCGGAATTAATATATTTTCATATATGTTTAACCAAAGGGGAATTTGTTAAGCGATAATAGAATTGCTGGCCGACGGGCACGAACCATCGTCATCTTCAATTCCAGGACTGGCAGTGAAGCCTTAGCCCACCCCGCCACCGCAAGAGGATGTAAGTTATGCCACCTCCCGCCTCAAATACCTGTCGCACTAAGGTATTTGTAGTTTTGGAGACTGCATCAAACCCCTTCGTTCTCGGTAGCGTTGTAGTGCTTTTGCCCGCACGTAGCCATTACATAAGTCATATCACATTACCGTGATTCACATACATATATCGAGCTACAAATTTCCTTTAATGTCTACTTCGCATTTGTAGCTCGATATATGTATATGAATCACGGTAATGTGACATGACTTATATATATATATATATATAGATTATATATATATATATATATATATATATATCTATCTATATATATATACGTATATAGATAGAATAGATAGATATATACATATATAACATAAGGACTATTTTCCATTAGAGGCTGTAGCTGTAAGAGATATCCTATAATTTGCAGTAAGCACTCTGGGAAATTAAATCCGGTGTTATTATCCAATCTAGCGTTCCACAATAGTCGACATCTGATAAGATTTAAAAATCGCTGCAAGTCACCAGGCGAATGCCACTTTCTTTTTTTTTTGTTAGTTCCAGTGAACTTGGAATTATCACAATTTTCAGTTTTAACACTTGAATTTATCCTGTGTAGAAGAATGTGGGTTACAAGAGACTAGCGGTGACAGCCTGAGTGAGAACCGCCGAACTTGTGAAAACCGAATGTTGTACCACGCTGCTAAGACATTCAAGTAAGGGAACTAACTTGATGATATTTTTCAATAATATTAGAATTAATTAACTTAGTTTTTTTCGGAAATGAGCAATGTTATACAATAATTCATCATTAGTATTGCACGTATAAAACATTTCCATAGCCCATTTTGAAGCTTAAACTGAAAGTGAGAATTAGATAGTCTACATCAGGCCACAAGCAGACGTTAATGTTTGCAACATCATAGAATGTATTTAGTAATCAGTCCTTCGTTGATAACAATCAAATGACCCAGAACGGGTATATTAACACAGTTTGTAATGTGAACTTCTTTCTTCTTTTACACGTATATAAAAAATACGTAGGGAAGTCAACTAATCAGTCACTGGGAGAAATAGATGTTAAAAGAGTAGAGATGCTTTCATTTCTTCAGTGTTGCAGATTATCGACTTCTTTGTATATTTTAGTTCTTGGTTGAGATCGCAAAGTTATAATGTTTAAACTAGTAATGCTATTAGAATCTTTTTTTACAAGCATACTTTATGGTAAGTGTATGCCTTACAGTAACTGGTTATATATGTTCACGTTTAAACTAGATTTACTTATTTCTGTAAGCATTCTCATCAAAGTTTATTCTTCTGAATAGACCCCTTCATTCGGACTGCATTAATGTAATCGAATAATTATATAAAAACAAAGTCTGTGTCAATTGATTGTTTTAAATTCCATTTGATTTGAATGTACTCAGGCAGTCATTGAATTCCTACTAAAACACTTACATGTAGGGCACGGGATTAAAACTTCAATAATCAACATATCCTGTAGTAACGACCACTGAGAATATGAAATAGATAATCTAAAACAACTGACAAAACCCCTCTATTTGATATTAATTTCGCCTTAGTATTGGTGAGTTACTAATATTTATTTTCAAACGATTGTGTAAATTGTTCTTTGCAAGTCATTTCTTGCGGTATATTGAAGTTCCATCTCTCATTTCAATAAATATCCAACTGACTAGATTGGAACCAGACTCAAATTGTCTTCGGTTCATAGTATGATTATGCTGTGAGATAATTCGTAAAGTCCTGATCAGGTTCTTATAAATAAATGACCTTTCATCTGTATTCACCCAATACAAGGATAAAGCAAAACGTTATATTTGAATAAAAAAGAAAAATAAACAGAAGAAATACAAAGGAAAAGACAAACAAATTCTTACCTATACATATAAGTTCCCTAGGCACCACTAAAGAAACTGTTATTACATTAAATTCTTTTCAAAGCCTAAAGGTGAAACCACATCGTAGCCATTTACGCATTGACTAAATGGAGGAAAGTAACGTTTCCCTTAATTAAGGAAGAAACTTAGGTCTTTCAAGGACCTTCCTCCAATTACGCAGCTCAAAATAGATTCTAATTTTCCATCGAGGACCCTTTCAGATGAAGGAGTTCCACTCGTTTACAAAAGTTGGTAAATGAAGGATGCGGAATAGAGTCAGGGGAGAGGCATTAACTGTCAATGGCCTCCCTACTCTGAAGGCCGGTGCTTCCGTCATCACTAAAGTGACGGCGCCATTGATTAGGAGAGGACACATTTTTCTAATTCCATTACAGTCTTCAGTCGAAATTTCTAATAAGTATTTTATTGTCATCCTTTTCTGTGGTTTAGCCTCATTAGTGATGCATCCGGAATTCTAATGAAGACGACGACGATTGAGCGACTGGTACGTCCTAAAGAACCACTTTGTCTTTGTTGACCTAAAGATTTAATTTTGTACCTGGTGGTAAGCACATGGAAGTTGGTTTTGGCTAAGGTGACCAGCGGGCCATAATAAAAAGTAAGATGATAAAATAAAATAATTATTGAAAATAGTGGGACTTCGAGAAGGGAATCGTCATCCTACCATGTTGGAAATAATCATGCAATGAAGACACGCCAACATATGGACGCAATACCAAAAAAAAAAAGGGGGGGGGTGTGGAGGAGGGTGGCGGACACTCCCACCAACCCCCATCCCCCAAACACCCCATTATAACGAATATACTAGTTAGAAGCGTTCGGAAAAAGTTAAATTCCACTGAACAAAGTTTTCGAGAAAAAACAATATATACCATCATTTTTACATGCGCGCTCAGTATGTTCAAACAGATGTCCTGTAAGGTCATGATGTTCTGGATGAGATCAGCGAATGGAGGCAGAACTAACCAGAACGTTTCCTTTATAATATTTCAGATAAATGTCTGCAATGTATTCGCTGACGGTTTGGGAAGTTGGGTAAAATTCGTTGGTATGTTAGGCTCTCATCGCTGGCCCAGAAAAAACCTCAGGTACATAATACTCAGGTTCCAATATCTTTTATGACTTGTGAGTAAAAAAATCATAATACACACGCACACACACACACACACACACACACACACACACACACACACACATATATAGTATATATATCTATATATATATATATATATTATATATTATATATATATATATATATATATCTATTATTATATATATATATATATGAGTGTGTGCAATGGGCACCGGATATATGAAATAGTAAAAATTAGGTCGATAACGAATGACAGGCAGTTGGAGGTGAAAATGACCTGGTTGGCTAAAAGTCACATGATTGTGATGTCAGAAAAATGCAAGATTGTGATGTCAGAAAAATGGAAAGTTCCAGAACACTGTGCGCGTACATCAGTGCGCTAAATAGGACCTGTACAGAAGACATGAGAAAGCACGTACATCATAGTAGAATAGCATGCATATGTTAGTGTGTTCATTAGCATGCGTAAGTTCATAAGGTCCGTTAGAGCAAATGAATGGAATATAATCTCTAGTGTGGTAATCGACAGGGAATTATATGACAGAAGTTCGTAGAGATATCAGTGTGAAGAGAAAGTGGAAGAGAAAAAGACGTTGAAACTTTGAACAGTGTGAGGGTATGTGAAGCCCAGGAAAATGCTTACTTGGATTATGGGACATTTATGCATTTCAGTGTCTGATAATTGTGGTTTCTTTTACAGATGGATTCGTTTTGCGATACCGAAAATTAATTCTATGGCCATTTATTTGAGAAAGACTGATGGGTTTATTTGACAGAGAGGATAGTGTGGGACAATTTAATAATGGCAACTTAATTATTCTTTATTTTTTTGGGGGGAGGGTGTTGCATTTTAGATTCATTTCCTTTAGCTTTCATTTTAGCTATTTTGGGGAAATGAAGGTTTTATTTTGTATCTCAAGAGTTTGAATTAGAGCCTTGATTCAATTAGGATTATCTCCTTTAGTTGAATAGCTTGCGTGGCACCCAGCCTTGTCAGATGTCAATTAATTTTAAAGTAAATGATAAACCTCATGCA